>NC_133329.1:58824502-58957982 GCF_042186555.1 Aquarana catesbeiana
AGTACACATGATTACAATGTTATGTTTAATAAATAAACACAATAAAATCCAACAAAAAAGAATGATGATAAGCTGATTCATAATCTGTAATAAATACACATTGTGGCAATATAAATTCATTGCTGATCATGATATTCATATTCATAGTTAAAAAATAAAAAAAAGAAGAAGATGGAAAAAAAAAAAGGAAATTGTTACAATATCATGTTACCAGGACTTTTTTCAGCAGGAACGTTGGGAACGTAATCCCGGCACCTCCAGCACTGAATGTATGTAATGGCAAGGGGTGTGGAGTGTGCTGGAAGGTCTACTGATGCTGCTGCTGGGGGATCTATTGTCACTGGTAGGAATCAGTTTTTGTGTGAGGGTCTATTGTTACTGGTGGGGATCTATTGTTGCTGGGGGGTCTTATGTTGCTACTGCCGAGGGAAAGGTTTATTGTTTCTGGCTGCTGGAGGGTCTATTGATGCTGGCTGCTGGGAGATCTGTTGTTGCTGCTGGGGGTCTAATGTTGCTGGGGTGGATCTTCTGTTGCTGGGGGTGTATTTTGTTGTGGGTAGTCCATTGCTGTGTGTGTGTGTGTGGGGGGGTGTCTATTGTTGTGTGGGGATCTACTGTTGCTGGGGTGGGGTCTATTTTTCTGTTGGGCTTATTGTTAATGGGGTGGATGTTGTGTGGGGTCTATTGTTGCTGCCTGGATCTATTGATGCTGGAGTGGGGTCTATTGTTGCAGGGGTGTGGTCTATAATTGCTGGGGAGTCTATTGTTGTGTGGGGGATCTATTGTTGCTGGGGTGGGGTCTATTCTGTGGGGTTTAATGTTGAGGTGGAGTCTATTGTTACTGCAGCAGATCTATTGTTGCTAGAGTGGGGTCTATTGTTGCTGGGGTGGGGTCCACTGTTGCTGGGGGAGTCTATTGTTGTGTGAGGGAGCTATTGTTGCTGGGGTAGGGTTTATGGTTCTGTGGGGTTTATTGTTGCTAGGGTGGATGGTTTATTGTTGCTGCAGGGGATCTATTGTTGCTGGTGTGGGGTCTATTGTTGCTGGGGGGGGCCTATTGTGGTGTGGGGGAGCTATTGTGTCTGGGGTGGAGTCTATTGCTACATTTTCTTTTCCTTCAAACCAGGCTGGGCAAATGCAGCAGGAAGTCTGTGAATCCTGAACATGGCCCAGAACCCTTTAAATCTGAAGATCCCACTGGTCATCTCTGTAAAATATCTTCTCCAGCCCAGAGGTGGAGAATATGCTGTGTGCATATGTATGTATGTATATATATATATATATATATATATATATATATATACATACACACAGTATATAATGTTTTATATATAGTCATACTGTATTGTCATTTAGGCTCCATTCACACCTGAGCAATGCAGAATGGAGCAGGTTGGGTTCACCTCTTATCCACATCGAATTCAAACCAGGATCTCAACCCCACTGGGGAAATATCTGACTCTACTGTAGTCATACAACGTGGGCGTTGGATTTGCCAGTTAAATATACTTTATTTTCATTATTACCAATCGCTATTTTTTTTATTCTTTGCTCTCTCCTTTAAAAGCTTTATTTTTGTATTTGAGAACCATGGAACATCTGTTCTTCTCATCAGCATGCAGTAGGTTACGCTCTCGGGGTGCAGGAATTTCAGTCATGTAAATACGTTTGAGGGTCATAAATGGGGGACTGGGCAGACAAGGATCTCATTCAATGAAGGACACTAAAGTCTGAGAGACTGTGGAAGAGTTTAACCATTTTACTGCTAGTAGGAATGGTGAATGAGATCTCGTTGGAGAGGTTCCATGGGAAAGTTCAGGATGGAATTGCTAGAAAGAGGAGAGAGATAAATGTGCTTTGGATGGAGACACTGACCGTTCTACAGTGTGAGGGATCTACATCACAGAGAAAAGCAAGGGTTAGAAGAACCAATGAGAGTACCCATAGATGAGAGGGATATATGGGCATTGGATGGAGGCACTGATCATCCTACAATGGGAGGGATCCAGATCATAGAGAAAAATGAAGGATGGCTCGTAGATCTGCTGAGACTACCCAAAGATGAGAGGGATAAATTGGCATTGGAAGGAAGCAGTGGACCTCCTACAACAAGAGGGATCCAGATCACATAGAAAGACTAAGGATGGCTCGTAGATCTGCTGAGAGTACCCATAGATGAGAGGAATAAATGGGCATTGGATGGAGGCACTGATCATCCTACATTGTGAGGGATCCAGATCACAGAGAAAAGCAAGGGTTAGTTAGAAGAACCAATGAGAGTACCCATAGATGAGAGGAATAAATGGGCATTGGATGGAGGCACTGATCACCCTACAACAGGAGGGATCCAGATCACAGAGAAAAATGAAGGATGGCTTGTAGATCTGCTGAGAGTACCCATAGATGAGAGGGATAAATGGGCATTGGATGGAGGCACTGATCATCCTACATTGTGAGGGATCCAGATCACAGAGAAAAGCAAGGGTTAGTTAGAAGAACCAATGAGAGTACCCATAGATGAGAGGAATAAATGGGCATTGGATGGAGGCACTGATCACCCTACAACAGGAGGGATCCAGATCACAGAGAAAAATGAAGGATGGCTCGTAGATCTGCTGAGAGTACCCATAGATGAGAGGGATAAATGGGCATTGGAAGGAAGCAGTGACCATCCTACAGAGGGAGGAATTCAAATGAACTAAGGCAGGCCATAGACATTGTGAATTTCTTTTTTGCAACCGAGGGTTACAGGAAAGAAATTTGCACAATTCCTCCATCAACACAGACAGGGCTGACACAGGAATCCCAGGAATCCACCGCCTGGAGAAGGCAGTGCATATGGCTAACGGCTATAGCAGCCACTAGCATTAATCGCAAGTAAATCTAGCAGGCTAGTTGTACCCAAGTTGATCAATTGATGCATTCAGGCATGCTGAGTTGGCCAAGATTTGCACCATCTATTGTCAGCCTAAGAATGCCATAGGATAGTTAAGAGGAGCCACTGTCTTGGAGTACCCAAAGATGAGAAGGACATCAGTCGATTGAAACTGCACTGCATGATGGAGAGCCAGCTGATTGCTAGCTCTTCCAAGAGCAGTCATCTGGGCCAAAATCATTTTTTGTGGGGTTTTTTTTTTTTGGCCAACTGCTGTTGATATCCTCTAGTGATGGAGTGTGAGAGGAAGAAGCAGTAAGCAAAAGCCGTTCAGCTCATGCGCTGACAAGGAATATGCTGATAGTAGGAAAGAGCAGAGTGACACAGAGGTGAGTTCATCACTGCGCTGCTTCTCCTTTTACTGTCCAATCTTTTAGAAATTCTGAATACAATATAGCCCTACAGAACAAACAGTGCACGGTCCACATGGGCTTTGCTGCTTAAAGTGGAGCTCCAGGCTCTCCCCAAAAAAATTAAAAGTCAGCTCAGCAGCTACAAATACTGTAGCTGCAGACTTTTAATATAAGGACACTTACCTGTCCAGGGATCCTGCGATGTCCCCACCCAAACTGATTCTTCAATTGTCTCCAGGTGCAAGTAAGGGAAACAGGCCGGTTTCCTACTGCCCATGTGCGAGCCGTGCTGCGCCTTGCGAATGGTCCTGTAGTCTTCTGGGACCTGTGATGTGTCCCAGGAGACTGTGGGGGATGTATATATCTGTAGTTGTTGTACAAAAATACATGAACAATGTATTCCAACACAATCAAAAGCTGTGGGGGGGGAGGGGGGGGGGCGGGTCCAGGACAACCTGGACTTCTGAGGAAGTGGGTTGAATGATGTTAGAAGTAGCCATCAGAGTGAGGACATCTAGTGGCAGAAAAAGGCACTGTGGGGAAAATCTCTAAACATTTCTATCTTATACTTTTATCTTTTAAAGAGTTATTCATTTCTATCTTGGCATTTGTGGCTGGAGTTGTGCTTTAAGGATTACAGTATTTGCAAGCTGCAGTTAGCTATGTAGCAGTTGTGCAACCAAGTCATCAATCCCATGGTAATCAGGTTACAACCATAAAGAAAAGGGGCGTCTTATGAGAGGTACAGGGTCACGGATTGCTATGGATTCCCGGTGGGGAGCTGCGTGCTCTCATTGTTTCCTCCAGACTTATTCTCTAGGACTTTGGATAAATCTCCCAGCTCAGCTATTTGTTACTGAGAGCTTGTATTTCATATAAGAACAGAAGGCTGCATAGTTCAGGGCTGGCAGTGTCAATGATATTAGTTCTCCAATATTCAGAATATGACATCAAACTTTAAAAAAGATCTTCAGCTACATTTAAAGCCCAACTTTGTGCTCTGCCCCCCCCAACCCTATTTCCCCAGAGGATATCCCTCTGCCCCTTGAGATCCCCTGTATATATTGTATGCTTTGTTTTCTATACTTACCTTTTCCAGGTGTCTTCGAGGTGGTTATGCCTTCTTCTGATCTTCTTCCAGCAGTGGGTGTTCCTCAATGTTGCATCGATCCTCAATGATCTGCATTATTAAACAGTGAGTGCGAAGGACCTCTGCGATGCCCTACATCCCTGGTGCCAAACCTGTGGCCTGGGGGCTGCATGTGGTCATTTGGCACTTTTTGTGTGGCCCCCGGGACCCCTGCATCTGTGCTACCCTATTGTTCTGTTATAGCAGTGATTTTCTAGCAGTCTCACGTAATAAGTCTCCATTCAATGACTTTGTCTTGAAACATGTCCCCTGTCCTCAATGACTGCTATAGCATGTTCACAGTCTCTGACCATCTCCTGTATTATGTCCGCAGTCTCTGACCATCTCTTCTATTATATCCAAAGTCTCTGACCATCTCGTCTATCATATCCAAAGTCTCTGACCATCTCTTTTATTATATCCAAAGTCTCTGGCCATCTCGTCTATCATATCCAAAGTCTCTGACCATCTCTTTTATTATATCCAAAGTCTCTGACCATCTCGTCTATCATATCCAAAGTCTCTGACCATCTCATCTATTATATCCAAAGTCTCTGTTCAACTCTTGTATTAAATCTGCAGTCTCTGACCATCTGTTGTATCATGTCTGCAGTCTTTGATTACCTGTTTTATCATGTCAGCAGTCTTTGATTATCTGTTGTATCATGTCCACAGTCTCTGACCATCTCTTGTATTATGTCCAAAGTCTCTGACAATCTCTTGTATCATGTCTGCAGTCTCTGACCATCTCTTGTATCATGTCTGCAGTCTCTGACCATCTTTTGTGTCATGTCTGCAGTCTCTGACCATCTCTTGTATCATGTCTGCAGTCTCTGACCATCTTTTGTGTCATGTCTGCAGTCTCTGACCATCTCTTGTATCATGTCTGCAGTCTTGACCATCTCTTGTATTATATCCAAAGTCTCTGACCATCTCTTGTATCATGTCCACAATCTGACCATCTCTTGTATCATACTTGCAGTCTTGGACCATCTCTTGTATCATGTCTGCAGTCTCTAACCATCTCCTGTAACATGTCTGCAGTCTCTGACCATCTCTTGTATCATAACTGCAGTCTCTGACCATCTCTTGTATCATGTCTGCAGTCTCTGACCATCTCTTGTATGATGTCTGCAGTCTCTGACCATCTCTTGTATCATGTCTACAGTCTTTGACCATCTCTTGTGCCATGTCTGCAGTCTCTGACCATCTTTTGTATCATGTCTGCAGTCTCTGACAATCTCTTGTAACATGTCTGTAGTCTCTAACCATCTTCTGTAACATGTCTGCAGTCTCTGACCATCTCTTGTATCATGTCTGCAGTCTCTGACCATCTCTTGTATCATATCTGCAGTCTCCGACCATCTCTTGTATCATGTCTGCAGTCTCCAACCATCTCTTGTATCATGTCTGCAGTCTCCGACCATCTCTTGTATCATGTCTGCAGTCTCCAACCATCTCTTTTATCATGTCTGCAGTCTCTGACCATCTCCTGTGTTATGTCTGCAGTCTCTGACCATCTCTTGTATCATGTCTGCAGTCTTTGACTATCTCTTGTATCATGTCTACATTCCAGTAAATCTGCTATGGGGCGGTCGGGTGATGTCCCCCCCCCCCCCAAAAAAATGCATTTGAAAAACCACGCCACAAATTATACATGACATAAACAATTGTAACTACAAATGTTTTGTTCTCCCAAGCCTTTGCTTTCAGAAAATAGATCATGTTTGGGGGTTCTAAGTAATTATCTAGGAAAAAAAAAAAATGAAGATCTTTGCATGTATAGGAAGTGTGCCAGAATTGACTTGGGCAGCTATGGCTCAATAAAAGCTCAGTGGTTGCAGTACAGATGTTGTCGTCTCTCATTGTTCTTTGCTCTGCTTTAGTAGTTTGTTGGAGTTCTAGGGTTGCTGGGGATTATAAAACCCTGGCAGGAAATTTGCTGAATCATAGAGCACATGTGGGGCGGGGGGGGGGGGGGCCGCAGCACAGCTGAACAAAGCGTGTCCCTCTTGTGACTGTAACTCGCTCTTCACCTTTTCCCTCCTCTCCCAAACCTCTGCTGTCTACACGTGATACAACCTTTGCTCCATCTCCTGAGCGTCTCCTGTTATCAGAACCTTCATACACTATATTGTCAAAAGTATTGTGACACCTGCCTTTACACACACATGAACTTTAATGGCATCCCAGTCTTAGTCCGTAGGGTTCATTATTGAATTGGCCCACCCTTTGCAGCTATAACAACTTCAACTCTTCTGGGAAGGCCGTCCACAAGGTTTAGGAGTGTGTCTATGGGAATGTTTGACCATTCTTCCAGAAGAGCATTTGTGAGGTCAGGCACTGATGTTGGACGAGAAGGCCTGGCTCACAGTCTCCACTAATTCATCCCAAAGGTGTTGAGGTCAGGACTCTGTGCAGGCCAGTCAAGTTTCTCCACCCCAAACTCGCTTATCCATGTCTTTATGGACCTTGCTTTGTGCACAAACTGTTCCCACAAAGTTGGGAGCATGAAATTGTCCAACATGTCTTGGTATGCTGACGCCTTAAGAGTTCCCTTCACTGGAACTAAGGGGCCAAGCCGAACCCCTGAAAAACAACCCCCCACACCATAATCCCCCCTCCCCCAAATGATTTGGACCAGTGCACAAAGCAAGGTCCATAAAGACATGGATGAGGGAGTTTGGGGTGGAGGAACTTGACTGGCCTGTACAGAGTCCTGACCTCAACCTGATAGAACACCTTTGTAGTGAATTAGAGCGGAGACTGCGAGCCATCTGCTTTTCTGGAGAGAAAAGCAGATGAACTCCCCCCCCCCCCCCTCACCCCCTGTAACTGTAACCTGAAATATGCTTTTAGCAGGCATGTATCCCATTTTAGGGAAGCTTGGAGCTTGCTAAAAACTTACTAAAGCTTGGTAAAAGTTTAGATTAAGCCACATTCATCAAGACCTGTACTCACACTGTGGTTGTGTGCAGGGCCGTCTTTAAGGCAGGGCAAAAGGGGCAGCTGCCCTGGGCCTCATCATTGTTGTGGGGCCCAAAGCAGCTGCCTTATACTTGCCAACTATCCTAATTTAAATTCCCTTGTCCCTTGAAGATTTAGTCCCGTGTTGTGTCCTGATATCTCACTGTGAAGTTCTGTTACTAATGCTACCCAGCTTTGCCCTCACTCACCTGTAGACCCTGTGTTTTCTTGGAAATAACCGGCATCGATAAGTAAATAGCGGCGGCATTAATATGTAAATAGCGACAGACCGGCGGCATTGATATGTAAATAGATGCGGCATTCATGTGTATATCATGCCCCCCTGAGGTCATATCCACCATCACTTCTGCTGAATGCTGCCCACTGGGGAGGTAAAGGGGCATGCTTGAAAGTCCTGCCTACAACTGCGGTCATTGCCCACTTGCCTACTGGGCACTTAAACCCCCTTCCTGCCCAGGCCAATTTTCAGCTTTCAGCGCGGTCGCACTCTCAATGACAATTGCGCGGTCATGCTATGCTGTACCCAAAATAACATTTTTATCATTTTTTTTCACATAGATATAGCTTTCTTTTAGAGGTATTTAAAAACTGCTGGATTTTTTATCTTTTGCTAAAAAAAAACGAAAAAAAGACCAAGCATTTTGAAAAAAAAACACAACAGTTTCATAATTCGTTATAAAATTTTGAAAACCAGTAATTTTTCTCCTTCATTAATGTGCGCTGATGCAGCTGCACTGATGGATACTGATAAGCTGCACTGATAGGCACTGATAAGCTGGCACTGATGGGCACTGATGAGGTGGCACTAATGGGCACTGATGAGGTGGTACTGAGAAGTGGCACTGATGGGTGGCACTGAAGGGCACTGATAGGTGGCACTAATAGGTGGCACTGATGGGTGGCACTGAAGGGCACTGATAGGTGGCACTAATAGGTGGCACTGATGGGTGGCACTGAAGGGCACTGATAGGTGGCACTAATAGGTGGCACTGATGGGTGGCTCTAATGGGCACTGGTAGGCATTGGTAGGTGACACTGATAGGCAGCACTAATCTGTGACACTGATGATGAGGCACTGATAGGCATTGATTGGCAGCACTGATGGGCATTGATAGGTGGCACTGGTGGGCAAAGGTAGGTAGCACTGGTGGACACTGGTAGGTGGAACTGGTGGTACAGCACATTCCTGTGGTGTCAGGAAAACGATTTTGCATGCGTTCCCGAAAGACACAAATGTGAACGCTAAATTTCTCATTTACATTGGTGGTCAATTTCAATCTTCTCATTACATTGGGGCTTGGTGTACAATCATTTCATTCACACTAGCGGCCAGTGTGAAGGTCCTCCTTACATTGGTGGTCAGTGTAAATCCCCATTACATTGGTGGCCAGTGTAGAAACTCCTCTTTTTATTGGTAATTGGTAAAAAAATCCAAACTTGCATTCGTGGCCATTTTCAAATTCTCCCTTACATTGGTGGTCCATGTAGAAGCCCCCCTTTAAATTGATGGTGAGTGTAAATCCCCCCTTATTGGTGACCAGTGTAGAAATCCCCCTTTATTGGTTGTTTATGTAAAATCCTCCATTACATTTGTTGTCAGTGTAAATTCTTCATTACATTGGTGATCAGTGCAAATCCCCCTTCACATTGGTGGTCAGTTTAAATCTCCTCTAAAATTGGTGGTCGGTGTAGAAGTGTTACCTTACATTGATGGTCAGTACAAATCTCCTTGACGATGGTTGTCAGTGTAAATTCCCCTTACACTGGTGGTTGGTGTAAATTCTTCTATTACATTGGTATCAGTGTGGAAATCCCTCTTTATATTGGCGGGGGAGTAAAATCCCCTGTTACATGTTGGTCAGTGTAAATCCCCCTCTCATTATTGGTCAGTGTAAATTACCCATTACATTGGTGGTCAGTGTAGAATCCCCCACTATATACTTGCCAAAAATTTCCAGCTTTGCTCTACATGATTCAGAATTTGCCACAGTGTACTGCCTCCTAACTCATCCCATCCCCCCACCACTGCCACTGATCCCATCAACCCCTAAGCATTGCCACCGATCACCCCCCCCCTCCTCCCCCAGCATCACCACTGATTCCAGGGGTCCTAGGATGCCTAGGGGTTTTCTGTCTTTTGATGGGTCCCCTCACCTCCCCAGTTCATGGTATATGCAGGCAGTGAGGAGATGATGTGCTGTAGCCTTTAGCAACCAATCAGTGAGCAGTAATGATGTGCACTAACCTCTTGCAACCAATCAGTGAACAGTAATAATGTGCAGTAACCTCTAGCAACCAATTAGTGAGTAGTAAGTATGTCCAGTAACTTCTAGCAACCAATCAGTGAGCAGTATCGATGTACAGTAATCACCAGGAACCAATCAATAAGCAGAAGTCATGCACTGTAACCTCTAGCAAATAATCAGTGAGCCATAATGTGTGCTGTTAGCTCTAGTAGCCAGTCAGTTCCCTGATTATCGGTGTAGATGTCTCTTTATCACAAGCAGGTTATCGGTTCTCTTCTCCCCTCCTTGCACTGTCAGTGTGAAGAAAGGAAAGCTGATAACCGGATTGTGTTGATATCATGATCAGCTGTGATTGGACACAGCTGATCATGTGGTAAAGGGCAGCTGTGATTGGCCCCTTACCTCGTGATTATGTCACACTGCCACTTCCCCAAAGCACCCCGTGCCCTGATGAAGTTATGTAGGTGGTGAAACATGTCGGGAGCACATTGCACAATGCATTTGTTGAGCAGAGCACTATGCAGCAATAATATTTTTGGTAAAGGATGGTACAGTATAGGAATGAGAGAAGTGGAAAGTAATAAATAGAAGAGCAGGAAAGGACCGGTATAAAATGTATAGAGAACCCATTCACTGCCAAGTCCTGCCTAGAACATATAGAAATCTATTGACATCTGAAAATTTGATGCAAAGTGAAAATGTTTCCCCTCATCTAATAATATTCTATTTAGTCTGTCTGCAGGATTTAATTGTGTATCGGTAAAAACCTTTTCCAAAACCCAGATAATCCAAAGAACAATTGGTTATCTTACAATCAGACAGTGGCGGCTGGTGCTCTATTTTCTCTATTTTTGGCAAACAAGTCATCTGACCCCCCCCCACCTCCATTCGTTCGGTCAGTCAAACCCACCACCAGTGTCGGTCTGACCATTGAGCCACTCGGGCACTGCCCGAGGGCCCTGGGCCACTAGGGGGCCCCATCAGGGTTGCCAGCCTCAGTAAAACCAGGGACAGTATGTATAAATCTGTGTTTTTTTTACATCTGTCTGTGTATACTGTGTGTACATGTATGTGTATACTGTGTGATTGTATACTGTGTGTGTGTATACTGTGTGGCCCCATAATCTCTGATTGCCTGTTGGCCCCATAATCTCCTATTGCCCGGGGGCTCCATGAGTTAACAGTCCACCCCTGCCCACCACCACCCCCATCACTCGCTTGATCGACAAACAAACCCCCCCGTCGCTCGCCCGTCCGTCCATCAGCCCTGCACTTACCCCATCCATTCGGTGTATTCCCCCTGCATCTCCTCCTTGGCGCCTCCCCCCCCCCCCCCCCGCTCCCGACCAATACAGTCTCTTCACCTCTTGGCCAATCAGGTCTCAGGACCCACTTCCTGATTGGCTGGGAGAAGAAGCCGGAAGACAATAGCGAAAAATAATTTGCCATTGTCACATAACTGGGTGGGCTCAGGGCGCAGTGCTTTGCGCCCTGAGCCCACCCTTTTTTTAAGCCAATAAGAGCCTCAGGCTATAATCTTTAAAAAAAAAAAAAAGAAACACCATTGAAATCTATGCGTCCGGTACCCTGCATGTAAATTAGGGGCCGGGGCGCATGGATTAGGGGGGGCAACGCCCCTGCACCCCTAATGGAGCGGTCGCCACTGCAATCTAACATTCCATAGAGTCGCGCTATAGGCTAAAAACAAATAGGAAAAAGCAGCTTGCACAACATGTGATATATAGGGGTTGATTTACTAAAGGCAAAAAGACTGTGCACTTTGGAAAGTGCAGTTGCACACAACAAGAGCAGTTGCTCCAGAGCTTAGTAAATGAGCAGAAGCTCTGCTGACTTTCCTCAACCAATCATGTGCAAGCAAAAATGCTGTTTTTTTTATTTTCCTTGCATGTGATTGGGTATTCTTTGCAAAGTGAAGCCTTACCTCATTTACTAAGCTCTGGAGCAACTGCACTTGCAGAGGGCAACTGCACTTTCCAAGGTGCACAGTCTATTGGCCTTTAGTAAATCAACCCCATAATGTGGCTAAAATGATAAAAGAAAACGTGCTGGGCAAATTTACTCAAATCATATACAATATATCTTTATTGTGAATCGTGTCTCCTACTCCAATCCTCTTCACAATAGGAAAAATACAGAATATGTCACACATAGGAAACAAAATATTACAAACCATAAAAAGGAGTGAAATAAAAAGCATTCATACAGTGGGTATAGAAAAGAATCTCCTCCTTTAACATAATCACATTGGGGGTTATTTACTAAAGGCAAATCCACTTTGCACTACAAGTGCAAACTACAAGTGCAAAGTGCATTTGAAATTGCACTGAAAGTGCATTTGGAAGGGCAGTCACCGTAGATCCGAGGGGGACATGCAAGGAAGCTTGCACATGATTGGATGATAAAATCAGCAGAGCTTCTCCTCATTTCAGATCTACCCCTCAGATTTACAGCGACTGCACTTCCAAGTGCACTTTCAGTGCAATTTCAAGTGCACTTTGCACTTGTAGTTTGCACTTGTAGTGCAGAGTGGATTTGCCTTTCGTAAATAACCCCCATTGTGTTGCTTTGCAGCCTGAAATAAAGACAGACACAGTTTTTGTTTTATCCAGCTGTATTTACTCAGTGCAACTTATAACATCCAAGTGAAGAATATAACACCAACTTGTCAGAAAACAATAAAGAAAAAAATTCAAAAACAGAATGACTGAGTTGGAAAAAGGATCATCTCTTCCTAAAATTGACTTGTAAAGACAATCAGGTGTAGTGAATCACTTTCTCAATAACACACAAAAGCCATTTGACTTTCAACTATCCCCTCCCCCCCCCCAGGCCCTTCCTTTTCTGAATAGACACAATGAGTGATTGGTACTGCACTCACTGTGTCCATTCATAAATGAAGCATAGTAACTGTGTTTACAAAGCTTCCGTTTGTGAATGAATGTTAAGCTCTGTACAAAGCTATTCCTGAGATTGTAGATGGTGGTTCTGTTCCTGGGATTGTAGATGATGGTTCTGGTTCTCAGTTTGTAGATGGTGGTTCTGGTCCTGAGTTTGTAGATGGTGGTCCTGGTCCTGAGTTTGTAGATGGTGGTTTTGGTCCTGAGTTTGTAGATGGTGGTTTTGGTCCTGAGTTTGTAGATGGTGGTTTTGGTCCTGAGTTTGTAAATGGTGGTTCTGGTCCTGGGTTTGCACAGGGTGGTTCTGTTCCTGGGATTGTAGATGCTGGTTCTGTTCCTGGGATTGTAGATGGTGGTTCTGGTTCTCAGTTTGTAGATGGTGGTTCTGGTCCTGAGTTTGCAGATGGTGGTTTTGGTCCTGAGTTTGTAAATGGTGGTTCTGGTCCTGGGTTTGCACAGGGTGGTTCTGTTCCTGGGATTGTAGATGGTGGTTCTGGTTCTCAGTTTGTAGATGGTGGTTCTGGTCCTGAGTTTGTAGATGGTGGTTTTGGTCCTGAGTTTGTAAATGGTGGTTCTGGTCCTGGGTTTGCACAGGGTGGTTCTGTTCCTGGGATTGTAGATGGTGGTTCTGTTCCTGGGATTGTAGATGGTGGTTTTGGTCCTGGGATTGTAGATGTGGTTTTGGTCCTGGGTTGTAGCTCCAACTGGGTCCTTGTTACATACGGAAGGTGAGATCTGTGTCAGACATTTCCTTCTGGTAATATTCATCAAATCTCTCATTTTGGGCTACAGTGAATTGGTTCTTCCAGTCACCGCAAATTCCTAGAGGGAAGAGAGAGATGTGACATGAAGTATCATGGAGGACTTCACACTCATACTTACACACATTGTGGTCCTGGATTCCAGAAAACTCAACCCCACACACAGTATGCAGTTTGCCCACCGACTTTCTGGCTGGGTGTGCACAAATCACAGCCAGTTTGTTGTCTGGTCCCACCCAGACCCCACCTCTAAGAATGCAGAGATTACTGACCATGTCCACTTTGATGGTTGGTTGGTCCCACATAGATCCATCCTACTCGTGTCCCCAAGCCCCGCAGTTATTCTCTTTTTGAGTTACTGCACATATATCACAACTTAAATAAGGTTAATGCTGTGATCCAGAGACATGAGCCGAGACACAACATTGGGGTGACAAAGAACCTAGATGCAGGACTGTCCCAGCAAATCCAGGACAGTTGGCATCTCTACATGGACATTATCATTTGTTTAGGTTTTGATGCAAATAATAGTTGTTTTTCAAAATATTTTTGATGTTTTTTCTTTGTGTGGACACTCAAGAAAAAGTTTCAGTGTATCGCAGTTCTTTTTTCCTTACACAAACTGTGATAAAAAGAACTGTGAGGAAAAACTTTAATAATGTAAAGCGTAACTAAACTTAAGAACAAAAGTGGAATATAATGCAGTTTACCAGTCCTTAGATGTGGTAGCTGCATTTGTTTTCTGTTTTTTCCCCCTTCTATCCACCTGGCGATCCTGACAGTAACACACCTCCTGTCCTAGGGTGACAACGCTCAGTCACTGTACTGTATTCATGGAGGAGAGGTTGTCACTCTAGAACAGGAAGTGCGTTACAATTACAGGACACCTTCTCCTGTTCACTGCTTGACATAAAACTGCAGTGTGCACAGGACGGCACTGGATTTCCAGCACAATAAACAGGTATTTTTCTACTTATCAAACAGATTTATCAAAGCTCTTTTTGTTGTATATTAAACAGACCAAAAGGGAGGACATAGCTGAAGTGCATTATTGGAGGGTTATATACATTATAAGTTTGATGTCCTTTTAGGATAAGGATATCTATTAACAAAAAGAATGGCTGTTAGGATAGAAAGATCTGACAAACCCAAAACTGTGTGGAGAGAATGGGGGAGTCATACTGAACCTAGTGCCACCCTAATTTTCCACAGAATTCACAAGTTGGTAACAAAATTTTGAGGAAACACAATCCAGCTTTAGACACTTTAGACAAAAAAGCAGACGTGTCATAAATCTCCACTGCAATACTCATCTTTGAGTATGTTTCTAATTTATACTAAACTGAACTTCCAAGGCCAAAACTCTATACATAATCCATAAATCCTGCTACAATGGAGTTATCTTCATAAAAAGTAGTTACACTAACGTATAGTAAAATGCCAATTAGTTAGACACCAAACACACATATGTTACAAGAATCAGAAGGCTAATGGGGCATATTAGACCTCCTAACAGAATCATATATAATATCTACATCATATTTGGTATCTAACAAATTGTAATTTTATTCTGCTAAACAATACGCTAATTTTATTCTGCTAAACAACATGTTCATTCTGAAAGCTTGTCAGATGGAAACATAAATCTATTTTGGATAGTTAGCATCAAGGGTCTTTGCGCCCTCTAATATAATGTAATACTCTCCAGACCACTGCAGCACCCCCTTGGACCCTTTGATTGGGTAGAGCTGGCTTTGCGACAACCTCTCCATGGATAAGAGAAGTTGATTGTATTTGGCTCTCTTTTTACATCAAAACTTCCAAGGGTATTAAAAGTCACTTTTTCTAACGGCCATTGACTCTTGCAAACATCAGGCTAGACTTTGACCCCAACACACTATTATGCCGCGTACACACGGTCGGATTCTCCGCCGAAAAAATGTTCAATGTGAACTTGTTGTCGGAAAGTCCGACCGTGTGTATGCTCCATCGAACATTTGCTGTTGGAATTTCCGCACACAAATGTTTGAGAGCAGGTTCTCAAATTTTCCGACAACAAAACTTGTTGTCGGAAAGTCCATTCGTGTGTACACAAGTCCGTCGCACAAAAGTCCACGCATGCTCTGAATCAAGCAGAAGGAGTCGCACTGGCTATTGAACTTCCTTTTTCTCGGCTCGTTGTACGTGTTGTACGTCACTGCATTCCCACGTTCGGAATTTTGTGCCAACATTTGTGTGACCGTGTGTATGCAAGACAAGTTTGAGACAACATCCTTCGGAAAAAAATCCACGGTTTTGTTGTCGGAAAATCCCATCGTGTGTACAGGGCATTAGATTTTCTGCAGATTTTTGTCTTCAGATTTACCACAACCATGTAGGGCAAGGGCCTGCTTGATTGCATACAAATGAAAATGAATTTCTGGATGCTCTAATTATTTAAAGAACTTACCAAATGTTGCCCCTGTAATAAGCTATCATAGTTCAAGCTCAGTTACATTCCCGTCTGGATGTGGCAGCGAGTGATACAGACATTTTCTTTAAAAGTCAGCATTACAACAGCAGATGCAATGAACAGTGCATGTTTCCATTAAAACGTGATGGAGGCTACTGTGTGCAATTATATAGACTCAGTTAATCTGCCCTAGTGACAATCGCTTACAGTCTGCTGGTGCTTAGGTTGTTCTCCCAGAGCAGGAAAATCTCTGCACAGGTGGGGTTACTGTTGTTATGGGATGAAGTTACCCTTTAATAATAAGAAGGGCTATTTATTTATTGATTTTTTTTCTTGTTATCTTTGTATTTTTTGCTTTCATTTTTTTAATTGAAGCCAATTATTTTAAATTGAACATAACATTTCATGTACACAATGCACTAACCAATAAAGAAAGTGTGGGGAGCAAAGAAGTAGTACAATGACCACATTATTTTTTTATTATTATACAGGATTTATATAGGGCCAACAGTTTGCGCAGCGCTTTACAACATGAAGACAGACAGTAAAGTTACAATACAATTCAATACAGGAGAAATCAGAGGGCCCTGCTTGTTAGAGCTTACGATCTAGGAGGTATAATAATAATATTAATAATATTGGGCTTAGATTTTCTACTCCAGCCAAACTTGCATGCTGATTAGTAGATTGACGTTCTTTTGCATATAATTGACCATTCATGTATGTCTCTGCAATGAACTAACATCATTTTTTGTTGATTTTGCCAATACTTGTTTAATTAAGGATTAAGGAAACATAAAACAACATAAGGAAGATTGCTAAGGCTTACCTTTCCTCATAAATGGGGATATTGAGTGATCCATGAATGGGAAGGTACTATAGTTGGCCATGGGGTTGTCCTTCATAGCCTGGAAGGAGGTGTTCTTGTGTATTTTTTCTACAATTTCTTCAGGAAGTTCCTGATTCATGAACTTCATCACCTTTCTGATTTCACGTTTTGGGTCCTAACCAAAGAGATTCGGGGAGAGTCAATAAGATTCAATTTTCTGTTATAGGTCAAGAGTTCTCCAGATGATGGCAAGACGAAGTCAAGTTACCTCCAGCATGTCTTCGTAGAACAAGTACAAGATCTTGTGTTTTTTCCTCATCTCCCACCAGCCCTTCACATGTTTGGCCCATGACCCAAAAGCAACTTCCGGACAAAGCAAAATGTTTGAGAGAATTGGCCATGAAAGAAAAGTAACAGAACATTAGAAAAGTCTTCAAAATGCCTAAGCATGTTTTCCAGTCTGTCCATTCCACAATACAGAACATGGACATTTCATGGGAACTATCAGTTTCTAAGAGCCCAACTACTGACTCACGTACCATTACCCTCCATGTAGGCATTTAGATATTCATCCCACGTCCCAGGTTCTGGATGTCCATAGGCCATTCTGTAGAAGTGATAGTACGATACTGCTACATCCTTTGCATTCCTAGCCACATAGATCATCTAGAAAAAGATGGTGATACCTTTGTTTTCAATGCAAGAAATGTCACATAGAAATGTCCCTCTCGAGACTAAGGAAGACAAATAACCTGGTAAAGCCCCACACTTGCTTAGTATTGCATTGCTTTGCTTAGTATTGCACTTTAAATGATAATCTGGAGAGCTTTCTTGAAGCCTATGAACCACCCATCAGAACCCGTCTGGTATTTTGGAATTCAGATCTTGCAATGGGGAAACCTATGGTTACCATATTATCAAAATGAAATTAAGGGTTTCCCTTACTGACTATGCCGGACAAAGGCAAGTAAAGGGCCACATTTTGGAGATCACTGCCCTAGACTGTTCATTTAGCCTGAAAGAGTGACTTCTACTGTGTGCCTGGCTGCCTCTGCACTGAATAGAAAAAAAAAACCTTGGCCTGCCCCTACAGAGGTAATAACTAACTCAAATTCTAACAAATGCAAAATACAAAATACGACAGATACTCAAAAAACAAAAGGAAACCTTGCAATTCTTTTCCCAGAAGCTCTTCGGAAGAACGTCTGCTTGAAGATGGGTCTTAATCACACGTGGGGGGTCCAATTTGTTCAGTATCTCAGTTGCTGGAGGGAAAAAAAAGATTAGAAGGAAAATAAGTAGTAATAGGAAAAGAAGATTAGAAGTAAAAAAAAAAAATGGGAGAAAGAATCTTGTGATTGCAAATTTATTCCATGAAGTTCCAGCTCTCACCAGCTCCAGAAATGGGAGGACAAAACATAATAGCTCTGGGGTGACTATAGCCGACTCAACCACCCAAAGAGAAAAACATTCCTCCTCTGACCCTACAGGGCAGTCACATAAAAATATTACTTTCAGTAAAATTATTAGAAATATTATTAGTAGTAATTACAACGGTGGAGACTCTTGTGGAGAAACATGCAAACTATTTTTCAATACTAGTCTTGATTTTGCTAAGGCTTCCCTTGTGCATACTCTGATTGGCCGAGGTGGAGACCGCGACGTCATCCACCCCTCCTTTTCACCTCGTTCAATCAGAGAAGGCCTAAAAAATACAGGAGGTTCACGCACCCCCATGTGTTCAGTAAGCTCACTTGAGCTCCGGAAAGGTTTTACTCCTTTCACGACCAGAGCATTTTTTTGCTATTCAGCACTACGCTACTTTAAAGCGGACCTTCAGTCATTTTTTTCATCTTTCCATCTATTAAATCTTCTGGCCTTGTTGTTTTAACTTTGTATAGTAAAAAAAAAAAAAAATCTGCCATTAAATACCTTATACAGCCCACTTCCTGTTTCTTGTCTGGTCATTAGCCTAGGCTTATGACATCATGCACAGCTCTCTCTCTCACTCTAGTTAGAGTTTGCCAGGAAGGGAGGGGGATGAGTCATAAGAGGGCCAATGAGAGCTGCAGAGCTGGAGGTGTGCCTCTACTTGTCTGTGTAAATCCAGGAAGTGAACAGGCAGCAGCTTCAGCTGCCCACAGTTAAAATGGTCGCAGCCAGACTCAGTGGAGGAAGAATTTTGCTGCATATTTAGCAAGTACAGAATCACGGTATATATAAAATAATATGCAAAGTGGTTGGAGGGAAGCTTCAGAATGGCAAAGATGTTTTTATTACAAATTATGTGAGCAGACTGCAGTTCCTTTTCACTGGTAATTGTCATGCAACACTGTACCCAAATTAAATTTATATCATTTTTTTTCACACAAATAGAGCTTTCTTTTGGCGTTTTTTGATCATTATTATTTTTTTTATCTGTTATTTATATTATTATTTATATTTATATATAAACGAAAAATGACCGAAAATGTAAAAAAAAAAACAACAATAAAAAACAATATTTTCTATGTACTGTTAGAAAACATATCCAATACATTCAAATTTCTTCATTAATTTACACCAAAATGTATTCTGCTACATGTCTTGATTGGGGACACTAGTATAGTTCTGATCATGATCAAGATACTGATCCCTACAGACACCATACTAGTAATGGCAGTTATAGTGTGACTGTGATAGTGTGGCGGACAATCTGGCACTAACTGACACAGGCTGGTGACACTAATACAGTGATCAGTGATAATACTGTACCCTGTACCATACCTCCCTTGAGATTGGAACGAGGGACACCTATTAGTAAACGTATGTAGGCATAGGACACACCCCCTGCCACACCCCCTTAAAGGAGAATTATAAAAAAAAAAAAAAGGATTACTTAAACCCACAAGTGCTTTTTATTTTGCCACTTTATATTGGCTTTTGAAATTTACAAATGCAGCAATTTAAAAGTTGGGTGAAAAGTTTAGCACTGGGAAACACTTTTTGGAAGATAAATGGTGCATTTTATATACAACTATACAGATCAGACCAAAATAAGGAGGATAGAGGGACAGAGGGGTCCAAAATCAGGGACAGTCCCTCGAAATCAGGGACAGTTGGGAGCTATGCTGTACTAATGGCAATGGCTGGGTGAAAGGAGTGATCAGAAGACAGATCTGTATGTTGTATTTACCAACACGCAGATCTCTGTGCTGTGATTGGCCACAGCCAATCAGCAGGTATACAGCCAAAATGATTGGCTGTAACCTGCTGACAAAATCGTGCTGTATCAAATTACAGCACAGGTTATGGCATGCGTATCTCTAAACCAGGAAGCTCCTGGGGCTGTCACCTGCCAACAGTAAATGTGCCGCTGGTGGTCAGCAAGAGGATACAGAAGACAAGTCACTGGAGCAACACCTGGAAGAGACCAGTCCATCAGCTCACTGGATGTGAGATATGAAGAATCAAATGGAAGCAAACTGGACCAATGTAAGTTTAAAAAAAAGAAAGATAACTCTTGAAGTTCACATTTAACGCTACAGCATATAAAGAGATTTTACACTTTGTTGTGTTAACCTGGTATGGACAGATACCTGCGGGAATTCCAGGTCCACGGCTCTCCATGAAAGGCACGCGCTCAAATATGGCTCCTTTCTGACTCTTCTCCAGGTCTCCCCCATTCATGATGAGATCTACGATCTTGCTCACCCATGTGGTCCCTGCAAATATTAAACATATTAAGGGGTCCACTTCTAAAAACAAAATTTGCATGGCCATCCATCTATCAAATCTGCGATTCCCTCGCAATACTTGGCGTAACATCGTCTTTCACATTATACAAAAAAATTGGGCTAACTTTACTGTTTTTTAAAATAAATTTTTTTTTATAAAGTGCATTTTTTCCCCCAAACAAAATGCGTTTGCAAGACTACTGCGCAAATACAGTGTGACATACAAATATTGACGACTGCCAATTTATTTTTTTTATAATCAAATTTTAATTTCTATTAAAACCTCAACATTTACATTCAATATTATACATTCTTGTATTTCATATTTTACATTAAGAACACCCAAATAAACCTTACAAGAAAAAACTGAATACTAAATTATCTTGTCGAAAATTATACTACCCCCCTTAAAAAAAAAAAAGACAACCACCATTTTATTCAATAGGGTCTCTGACATAAATAAATAAATAAATAAATAAATAAATAAATAAATATAAATAAATATATATATATATATATATATATATATATATATATATATATATATATATATATATACACAAAATGTTTGGGGGTTCTAAGCAATTTTCTAGCAAAAAATACTGATTTTAACTTGTAAGCAACGAGTGTCCAAAAAAGACTTAGGCCCCTTTCACACGGGGTGGATCGCGGACTCTGCTAGTTCAGCGGGAGATCACTCCGTTGATCTCCGCTAAGCCGGCAGATGACAGGTCCGTCTCTGCTCACTGAGCGGGGAGGGGCCTATCAGAGCCCCGCTGATTTCTATGGGGAGATCGAACGAAAACGGACAGCACGTCTGTTTTTATCAGATCCCATCCGATCCGTCAGACGGATGGCGAACGGCTCGCCATATGTCTGTTTTGAGCGGATCGGATGGAAGATGGGTGTCAGTGGACACACCTCCGTTGACATCTGCCTGCCCATAGGAGTCAATAGGTGGCCTGCTCGGATCCACCTGTCCGTTTTTCAGGCGAATCTGGGCTTATCGTGTCCTTATGTCTTTAACCACTTAAGGACCGGCCCTTTTTTTAGGACTCGGTGTTTACAAGTTAAAATCAATTTTTTTTGCTAGAAAATTACTTAGAACCCCCAAACATTATATATATTTTTTCTAACACCCTAGAGAATAAAATGGTGGTCCTTACAATACTTTGTGTCACACCGTATTTGCACAGCGGTCTTACAAGCAAAAATACACTTTTTGAATTAAAAAAATAAGACAACAGTGAAGTTAGCCCACTTTTATTTTATATTGTGAAAGATAATGTTACGCTGAGTAAATTGATACCCAACATGTTACGCTTCAAAATTGCGCCCGCTCGTGGAATGGCGACAAACTTTTACCCTTAAAAATCTCCATAAGCAAAGTTAAAAAATGTCTACAGGATTACCAGTTTTGAGTTACAGAGGAGGTCTAGGGCTAGAATTATTGCTCTTGCTCTAACGATCGCGGCAATACCTCGCATGTGTGGTTTGAACACTGTTTTCATGTGCGGGCACTACTCACGTATGCATTCGCTTCTGCGCACGAGCTCAGGGGGACGAGACGTTTTACTTTTTTTTTTTCTTATTTATTTAACTTTTTTTTTTTTTTTTGACACTGTCCTTTTAAAAAAATTATTTGGGTCACTTTCATTCCTATTACAAAGAATGTAAACATCCCTTGTAATAGAAAAAAAGCATGACAATATGAGATCTGGGGTCAAAAAGATCTCAGATCTCATATTTACACAAAAATGCAATAAAGAAAAAAAAATGTAATAAAAATAAATAAATAAATAAAATAAATTCTCCTTTAAGAGCATTGGGCGGAAGTGACGTTTGACATCGCTTCCGCCAGTCAATGCTATGGAGCCGAGCGGGGGGCCATCTTCCCCTCACTCGGCAGCCAGCCAAACAGGGGATAGGACGCGATTGTCTCCGCCGCTACCCACGGCTCCGATAAAAGTGATTTCGCAGCGAATCCGCCACAGAGACCACTTTTATCTGAAAGCGGACCACCCGCTGAAGAAGAGGATACCGGAGTTATAGTAGATAGCTGCTGCCATAACAACGGTATTCCTCTACAAACAGCCAACGTATAACGACAGCGGGTGGTCCGTAAGTGGTTACCGTTACACTGACCTCATTTGCAGACTGAAGTTCATCCTTTTGATCTAAAAGAACCAAATGATACATTGTTTCTTTTCATCTCTCAGCACTGAGCAATGTTGTGATAAACTTTGCTGGCTGCTCTTTTTTTTTTGACAGCTGTGAGTGAGCAGAGAACGGCTCTGCACTTGTTACATGAATCGTGGAAATGCTGGATTAAGATCGTGAGGGGGATTGAATCGAGATCGCGATGGTGCAGCTCTACAATAATAATTGAGCAATTTGAAGTTAGAAGCTGATTGGCCACCATGCACAGCTACACCAGATTTTGTACTCTCCAGTTTTATATAACAAAGACTACTTTTTCCTATGCTCCTCAGCACCATCTAGTGGCCATGATACAATATTTTACTACTGATTTTTTTTGCCCAATTTGCACAGGATGAATATACCTACAGATTCACTGGAGGAATGGCTATGCAATTTTTAAAAATAAATAGACCCCATATGTGTATACATTTACCACAATGCTGGTAGACCAGAGCTGGAATATTATTTAAAGTGTAAGTTCATGTTTGCACCTTTGGTCTCTCAAATGTATTACATTTTTATTTATTTTTAAAAGGTGGCCTGGTACGGACGCACTATTGATTTCTGTCCTCACCGGATTTTGGATAGGTGGCTATTAGCAGATCATCTTCTCGGGCCTGGAATTTCACAATGTTGTCCCAGTTGGCAGCAAAAGGACCGATGATGGGCATCCCATTCACCCATATGAGTGGGGGGCGCTTAATTGACTCCAACTCTTCTGGGGTAATGTTGGGAAGAACCATTGTGTGCTGCGCCATTTACTTGTCCAATAAAACACCTTGAAAGTCGCCGTCAGATGTCGTCAATGCCTAGAAAGTTTAAAAGGAGAATGATAATTAAAGAAAAAAATGTATTGAGATATATGAGAATGATATAGGCTTAATGCAAACAATTTTGTCAATGTATGTTCATTTTCTAAATTGCTTGTTTTAATATAAAACTCTATATGTACATGGGGACAGCCAGAGGCGTGACTAGAGCCTTCCGGGCCTGGGTGCAAGAAACCATTAAGGGCCTCCTGACCCTTGGCGGGGGGCCCTTCCCTTCGAGTCCAGGACCCTTCCCTCCGAGCCCGGTGGCAGAACACCAGGGCCCAGTCGTAAGTGCTACCTTTGCGACCCTGGTAGTTCCGCCACTGGTGTCAGTAGTTTTTTATTTTTTTTAATTTTTAATCATTTTATGATTATTTTTTTTTACAATATTATTCTTTACTATTTTATTTACAATTTTAAAGAAGCCCCATTGGGGAGCTTTGGTGAGATATCTGGGGTCTAAACAGACCTCTGATGTTTCACCTTTGAGACAGAGACAGGAGATTGAGCACACAGCCCTCAATCTCCATCTCTGTAGGCTCAGCTGTACAGAATAAAAGGACAGGAATAGCTCTGTACAGCGCTTCCTGTCAATTCATAAACTGAAGCATAGTAATCACAGTTTACTACACTTCGGCTATGAATGAACAAAATCAGTGATTGGTACCAATTGGTCATTTTAGACAAGGAAGGGGCCGGTAAATGAGATATGTACCGGCCCGTTCCCCACTCTCCATCCTGACAGAAGGGGGGGGGGGGGCAGGAAAAAGTACAGGAGAGACCGGAGTAGAGCATGAGGATTGGAGAAGAGTGTGTGTGTGTGTGTGGGGGGGGGGGGAGGGGGAGGGGGGAGGGTTGAGAGAGCACAGGGACTGGAGAAGAGAGGGGGGTGGGAGAGAGACCAGGGGACTTGAAAGTTGCCGGGGGGGGGGGGGCTTTGGGGGGTGGTGGAGAGCATGGGAACCGGAGAACAGTTAACAGGGGACTAGGGAATAGCATGGGGACTAAAAGGGACGAAAAAGGTTATAGATTCGATTTAAAGAGGAACTGCAGTCTGCTCACATCATTTATAATAAAAACATCTTTGCCATTTTGAAGCTTCCCTCCGACCACTTTGCATATTATTTTATATATACTGTGATTCTGTACTTGCCAAATATGCTGCAGAAATCTCCCTCCACTGAGTCTGGCTGCAGCCATTTTAACTGTGGGCAACTGAATCTGCTGTCTGTTCACTTCCTGGATTTACACAGACACACACCTCCAGATCTGCAGATCTCATTGGCCCTCTTATGACTCATCCCCCCTCTCTTCCTGGCAAACTCTCACAAGAGAGAGCTGTGCATGATGTCATAAGCCTAGGCTAATGACCAGACAAGAAACAGGAAGTGGGCTGTATAAGGGATTTACTGGCAAGAAGAATGCACTGACACCATGATAGATGTCTATTAAAAAGAGGTGCAAATCACATGCCCTCATGCACAACCAGTACAGATGGGTGTGTACAGAAATAAAATAATCAATGCACCGCTGGAAATTTGAAAGGTGTGTAAAAGTGTACTACAGGTCAATGCTAAAAAATAGCTCAAAATCTGAATTACTAAACAGACAAGATTTAGGATTCATAGTGATCCATTATATTCATATTTCTAGACTTTGCTCATGTAATTATGATTTTGATCATAGTGCCCAGCACACACCCAGCGCCTGGCATTACGCCTTGACTGGCTGTCACCTTTGTAACCAATAATGACCGAGTGTGCCTGGGCTTGATTCACAGGTGATTTGGTGAACTCATCATTAAATGTGGCAAAGTGCAAACTTTATTGCAAACACCATTGAAGGCAATGGGAAGTGGATATTGAAAATCAATTCTAGCAATTTTCAAAGTTGATAGGCAAGAGATAGTCAAACAAATGGCATGGAGAGCTGGGCACAGAAGCTAGTGTCCAAATAACTGGAGTTGAAAAACTTAACGCAAATCAATCACCAGGACCAGATGGCTTACACCCAAGAGTCCTCAAAGAACTTGGCGTGGTTATAGTCAGACAGTTTTTCTTCATTTTTATGGAAAGCTTACCGGTTGACTACATCTGGTTATCACATATGGCTATAGACCTATATGGTCAATAATGTCCTCAAAAAAAGTAAACAAAACCAAAAAAACAGCTTAGGTTCCCCCTAGAATGCATACCAGACCCAAATCCAAGTATGCAAACTGCCGGGCCAAAAAAGGGAAGGTAAGTGAGCATTCAAACCCCTCCCCTTTACTTTGAGTCATACAAGGCCAAATGACCTCAACATTAGGACGGTGTCTTGAAGGCCTCTTGGCGAGGCACCATGTCAAAATAATAATGTGTTAATTGGAATAAGGGCCTCATCCCCACAACCCTGGCCTGGTGGGGGTCTTGGGGGGGGGATTCATCTAAAAGCCCCCTCTAGAATAGCTATCCAGCTTCCCTCTACATCACAGGTGTCAAACACAAGGCCATTGACCATTGGTCTGGTTATCCACTTGTGCACAGGATTATTCTTTCCCTGCTATCAATTATCTTTGATAATGCACATGGCTGGTGCGCCCTTTCTTTCTTTTTTTTCGTTGACTACTAAGATTCCCCATCCTTGAGGGCAGCAAGGCCTGTGTCTTTATACCATTGGTCTGGTTATCCACTTGTGCGCAGGAGCGTTCTTTCTCTGCTGTCAAACACAAGGCCTGCGGGCCGAATCCGGCCCTCCAGGTAATTTCATGTGGCCCTCGCACCTCTCCTGCAGCTGCAGGAGAGCTCTGGTCCTCCTCCAGACCCCTACTTTCTGCTTTCAAGCAATGCATCCAGCTTCTTCCCAGCAGCAGCATAAGGAAAGGGGGGTGCACTGTGATGTAAGGGAGAGTGGGGGGACTCAACTTCTGATGGTGGGGTGACTCTTGACATCTAATGTAAGGGGAGGGGATGCATTGGACATCTAATCTTACAGATACAACCGGCCCTTTTGAGGGCAATCATAATGCTGATGCGGCCCACGATGAAATTGAGTTTGACACCCCTACTCTACATGAATGTGTAGGAGGTAAAGTGTACCCCTGGTCACTCATTCACCCAAAAAATTTTTTTTTAAATTTAAATAGTATAAAAAGTAAGGCTGGGGATATTAAGGATTAATTCCTCAATTAATTGTGAATTGTTTTGATCGATCAAAATTCTTTTGATCGGTACTCACCTCTCCGCCGGCTTCCGGGTCTTCAGGGAGTTCCGTTGGAGATCTGGTGACGTCACCGGACTCCTCCCTCCTTCCCCAAGTGCCTCCGTCTGCTAACGAAGGGAAGGGGGGAGGAGTCCGGTGACGTCAATGTCCGTGAAATCATAAATTGAGGAACAGATCCTAACGATTTGATTGATCTCACTGGTCAAGTATGTAAATCCTGGACTTGGCTATGAAAATCAACATATCTGAGGGCTTTCCAGGCTGTAAGTCAGTTTGACGATGAACTGACATTGATTGGTTATCCAGCAATCAAGAAACATTTATGACGAGGGCACTTTTTTCCCAAAGAGCTGACACTTTGCTGTCTCAGCAGGTGATGGATGTCTCTGGCTCTCCATCGGTCCCCCTGATGCACAATGGTGCTATTTAAATAGACTGTAGGGTGATGCCGTAGACTTGCTCCGCTGAGGAAGTTCTAAAGAAGTTCTGATTGAACGTAACGCGTACGGGGGAGGAGCTGCACATGATGTCAGATAAAAGTAGTTGGATCTGTTTGTGCGTTATAATTAATCGAAATTAGTCGCTTAATCAATTTTTTAAAAAATCGATTAATCGAACACGAAAATTTTAATCAGTAACAGCCCTAATAAAAAGATAACAGCACTATAGTAGTAATAGTATAAAAAAAACAGTATAAAAAAAGATCCACAATGTAAATCCATCATCAGTCACATCATCCAGCAATGCAGGTTCCAGCATCAATCTAGATGAACGGCGATCCTGAGGACACAAACGCCATGACCTCTTTTACTGGACTCTCGCCACAACTAACAGCTCCCTGGCCGGCGGTTAAATGTAAATGAAGGGGTTTGAGATGCTGGATGACAACAATGACTAAAAATGACTATACCTGGGATAAATTCTAGCAAACGGTCTGTTAGGTGTTCTATCAATCGATTATGTCACGCATTGACACTTCCCCACAGCCCCTATGGCCCCTGATAAAGTTACACAGGTGGTGAAACAGGTCGAGGGGCATATTGTACAGCTTATTTGCTGAAAAAAGCACTATGCAGGAGTAATATTTTTTGGTGAAGGATGGCACAGTATAGGAATAAGGGAAGTGGGAAGTAAGAAATAGAAGAGCAGTAAAGGACCAATATAAAACACATGGAGAGGAAAGAGATACAAAGGATAATAAAAGGGTCTTCAGCTTGTAAACTCTAGACATCTGAAGTAAGGTATAGCAGGTATAGCAACTTTTACTTATGACTTTGTGATTATTGTGAATGATTAGCAGGGTTAACTTCTCATAACTTCTCAGCCCGCCTCGTGTCACCATAGCACGATCTTCTAATTATAAAGGGATTATGGTACAATCCACAGACCACAGCAGATTAGCGGTCCCAGCCTTGATGATAGACTTACCTTCCAGGGGTCTGATCAGTGGGACAGAAGAGTGACACTCGGAGAGTGGCAGGTCACCTTTGCTCAGGTTTGCAGGCAATGTGCGATTGGTGAGCCAACAGTAGCACCAGAGACTGACACGCAGAGGGCGGGGGGTGTGTACGGATTATATTTCAACCCATTCACTGGCCCTGCCTAGAACACAAGACACTTTATATGCCTAGTAAAAATCGAATGACGTCTTTAACATTCGACGCAAAGTGAAAATGTTTCGCCTCATCTAATAAAATTCTGTGTATTCTGCCTGCAGCATTTAGTTGTATCTAATGCCGCGTACACACGATCGGAATTTCCGTCCGTAAAAATTCGGATGGTTTTTCCGACGGAATTCCGCTCAAGCGTGCCTTGCATACACGCGGTCACACAAAAGTTCTCTGAACGTTCGACCGCCAAGAACGCGGTGACGTACAACACCACGACGAGCCGGGAAAAAAGGAAGTTCAATACTTACGAGCATGCATCGAATTGTTTCGGAGCATGCGTGATTTTTTTGCACGTCCGAATTGCATACAGACGATCGCATTTTCGGATAGGAACTTTTCCCGACCGAAAAATAGAGAACATTCTCTCAATCTTTTGCTGGCTGGAATTCCGCCAGCAAAAGACCGATGGAGCATACACACGGTCGCATTTTCCGACAAAGGGCTCTCATCTGAGTTTTGCTGGCGGCATTTCCGATCGTGTGTAGAGCCCTTCCATGACTGTTAGAGAAAAAAAAAGAACGGATCCAAAGAGCAATCGGAAACAGGTTATTTTATAATCTAATTGTTAAGGTTATCAGATGTGGTATAGCGATCACAAACGCAAAACAGAAGGTATAATAATAAGCAAAGATAAATATTTTAAAAGTTTAATTCCAGGCAGATATACCATCAGTAGCGGCCTGTCCATTAGGGGCACCAAGGCGCCAGCCCCTCTAGCCATGGCCGCCACCCCCTATTTACGCGTCCGGCCCCTTTCAGGATGCCGGGGTGCATGAATTGCAGTGGAGGGGGTGTTTTTTTTTTTTAAAGCACCTGATTAGAGCCAGAGGCTCCAATAGGCTTCAAAATAGGGCCGGCTCGTGGCGCAGAGCATTGCGCCACGAGCCCACCCAGGTGTTACAACAGCGAATGAATATTCGCTATTGAAACGCTGATCTTCAATCCGGCCAATCAGAAGAGGGTTTGAGATCCATTTTACGATTGGCTGAAAATAGAAGAGTCCTGATTGGCCGCCGAGGAGAAGGGAGGAAACGGAAGCCGCCACAATGCCCGTGGAGAGCAGGGGAAGCTGACGGTGAAGCCAGGGAGAAGTTCTGCCCACTGTAGATGGGGTTAGTGCTTCAGGCCCGACTGAACGACCGACCAAGGGGGGGTGGGTGGTCGCTTCCCCCCCCCCCCAAAAAAAAAATTACAACCGACCGCCACTCTATACCATACAAAAATAATTACAGCTGTTATTATTAAGACAGATCTCAGCAACCTTTTTCACATTTTATAAAACATTCAGATAGCAATTCGCTCTTTGAAAGTCCATGTTCTGTGAGAGTGGGGCACAAACAACGACTGTGAGACCCCTTTCACACTGGGGTGCTTTGCAGGCACTACAGCGCTAAAAAATAGCACCTGCAAAGCGCCCTGAAAGAGCCGCTCCTGTCTCTCCAATGTGAAAGCCCCGAGGGCTTTCACACTGGAGCGGTGCGCTGGCAGGATGCTAAGAAAAGTCCTGCTAGCAGCATCTTTGGAGCAGTGAAGGAGCGGTGAAGGAGCGGTGTGTATACACCGCTCCTTCACCGCTCCTGCCCATTAAAATTAATGGGGCAGTGCGGCCATACCGCCGGCATAGCGCTGCTGTAGCAGCGCTTTGCGGTGGTTTTAACCCTTTCTCGGCCGCTAGCGGGGGGGTAAAAGAGCCCCGCTGGCGGCCAAATAGCGCAGCGAAATTGACGGTAAAAATAGCGGCACTTTACCGCCGATGCACCCACCGCCCCAGTGTGAAAGGGCCCTTGGAAACACAGAAAAGTGACAGCAGAAAAAAGACTGAGTAGTCCATCGAGTCTGCCCCTTTTTTGTTTTGCTTTGTTTTTATTGTTTTTTTCTGTTTTTCTTTTCAAGAATTATTTCAAAACTAATTCTAGAAAGTATTATTTTACTGAAAGGGTAGTTGATGCTTGGAATAAACTTCCAGCAGAGGTAGTGAGACAGTCAACAGTAAATGGCTGCAAACATGCTTGGGACAAACATACTCAGATCAAATCATTTGGTGGAGGGGGGATTATGGTGTGGGGTTGTTTTTTAGGGGTTGGGCTTGGCCCCCTTAGTTCCAATGAAGGGAACTCTTAAGGTGTCAGCATACCAAGACATTTTGGACAATTTCATGCTCCCAACTTTGTGGGAACAGTTTGGGGATGGCCCCTTCCTGTTCCAACATGACTGCGCACCAGTGTACAAAGCAAGGTCCATAAAGACATGGATGAGAGAGTTTGGGGTGGATGAACTTGACTGGCCTGCACAGAGTCCTGACCTCAAACCGATAGAACACCTTCGGGATGAATTAGAGTGGAGAATGCTAGCCAGGCCTTCTCGTCCAACATCAGTGCCTGACCTCACAAATGCACTCCTGGAAGAATGATCAAACATTCCCATAGACACACTCCTAAACCTTGTGGACAGCCTTCCCAGAAGAGTTGAAGCTGTTATAGCTGCAAAGGGTGGGCCAACTCAATATTGAACCCTATGGACTAAGACTGGGATGTCATTAAAGTTCATGTGTGTGTAAAGGTAGGTGTCCCAATACTTTTGGTAATATAGTGTACTGTATATAGTATATTAGATAGTAGTTTAGATATGACAATTAAATCTGACACTCTTGTACTGATTTGTGAATTTTGGGGTCAGATGTGAGTGGCAATGTGTTCAATATGACGTATTTTGGGGTGAGTCAGTCCTCATTATCATCTCACCTACACTTTGTTGGGGGGTCCCACTGAGAGGATGGCAAGCTCCTTTCCAACATGACCAATGCAATTGCTGGCACTACTAGTGCCAGGACAAACCCTCCATGTTGCTGTGGTCACTTTCCTTGTACTGTATGGTTGTAACAAAACATCCCTCACAGCAAACATACATACACATCCCATAATACACAAGACAGAGAGACACAATAGAACAATGGAATACAGCAGCCACACCCCAAACGACCCAGCAAAGAGTACACAACAGTATGAGACCATAAACAAGATATATATATATATATATATATATATATATATATATATATATATATAATATACATACACACAACATTCCAGTGTGGTTGTACAGTGAGTCCGATTAGTACAGATCAGACTGGGGTTCTCGGTCACCCTGTGCCCCTATTAGGGACACAGGGTGGCATAGACATAGGAGGTGAATGGGGAGCTGAAACAAGGGTTTCCCAACCTCTCCAAGGGATTCTGGGTTCCATGCCCCCCCCCCACACCCAAAGTGACTCCTGTCACAATGGTGAAATTTTATTGCTGGAGAATCAAGAGTGGATTGTGGTCGGTGGTCACTGTGAAACTGTCGCCATACAGGTATGGTGTTGCAGCTTTTACAGCACCTACATGATTGCAAGACAGCCTCTATTAAACAAAATACTGTATGGGACTACAAATCCCTGGAGGGGTGGTGTGCTGCGAAAGGAGGAAAAACGAAGGAGAAGCCTGCACTGGGGGAGTCTCACGTGGGGAGTGAGAGGAGATGGTTGGAGTGCTTCTGAATTGGAGAGGCTTTTGTTGCCAGAGTTAGCCGTCGTGTTGGAGTGGCACTGTGCTGCTGTGCTTGCCCGGAGGCTGCTGTCATCAGAGATCCAGCGAGCTGGAGGAGACTCAGGAGAGGGGAGTACTGACATTGTAAGAGATCATCGCTAGAGCATCCACAGTTGCTGGCACTACCACGGGCCCTGTGGGAAGCATCCCTTGTACATCCAGGGTTCTGGACACCAGAGAACAGGAGGGGGCTTTGTTCTGTCCACCAGATGTCTATGCTGATTATCTGTACCTGTGTTGTTAAAATTACATGTAAGGTTTGTAATTTACATAAGACAATCATATGTGGAGTGCAGGCTCCATCTAGCGTTCTTTTTTGATATTGCTGCAGTTCTGTTTATTTGATTTACTGTATGTGTAGTTAAGGAAGTTGTTAGTAAGCAGGGAATTCTGGGTAGAATCTTCACAGGAAGTGAAGCAGCCACCATTCTTTGAGAAGATACTGCAGAAGCAAGATGTGTATTTCTCAAGCTATCGCCATCACCCCTTAGAACTTAAAAAGTAAGTTTTTACTATCTCATCCTATATTGTAGATCGTTGTTTCTGTAATATATGCTGTAATTTATGCAATATTGTACTTATTGAGGTCTATTTCTGTTATTTTGTAGTTTCACCTGGCTTGTTCTAATAAAACTGAGATCAAAGAAATATGCTATCTGAAATTTATCGGGCAAGAAGGTTTAGCTATATGTCCTTGAGACAGAACAGGCTTCACAACAGACTGCATAGTGGTGAGAGGCCACTGGCCACAACCTTATTACCTTACTCTTAAAGGGAAATCACGACCCCAACTTGGGACCTAATTTGGGGACTTAGACCCTTTATAGTGAGATTGCAAATTTACTTCAACGCAGGAATTTGGGCCACAAAGTTTAATGGGAATTGGGAACAGAAATACTTGGTCCTCACACTGTCTTTTGTTATATTGTACAAATTTGTTTTACTTTGTGAATGTTTATTACTGTTGCCATTTTTTATGTAGTTGTCGTTGCCTCGTTGGGTGTGTAGATCAATTAAATCCTTCTTCGGTATCAGTGTCTGTTGGGTTCAACAGGGGGAAACAAAGGCACCCATCCAAACAGCGGCTCCTCGGGGGGGGTAGTGTTGCACATGGAATACCTTCCCAGAAGAGTGGAGGCTGTTGAGCTGTCAGTGGGGAGAGAGGGCAACACCAACAAGCTCATATAGGTGAAAAATGTAATTTTATTGCACTATCCTAATGTCACTCCTAGAGTGACATCAAATGAGAAAAAACAGCTGCAACTATAATGTGAGACACACACAATACACAATGTATGCTTATTGTGATCAGAAAATAAAGTGACTTATAAATAATTGTTCTAGTATAATGGAGATATAAAATCTCTGTGTAAGCCAATATTGCATAAATGATGAACATAACACAAGTGAAGTGTACAAAAAAATTAATATAAATATGACACAATGATGACACAATGAAGGCTACAAGAGTTCTCCAAATGTTCAGTCTACCCAGATGGATTGTTAAAAAGACGTTCCACAAGGTATATAGTTCATAATGACAGTTCAAGTGATGGTTCCTCAAGCCTCTATTCTGTAGTGACATGTAATCACGACGCCCAAAAAGATGTGATAGGGTATGACAGGAAAGATCCTCCACCAGTAATAATACTGCCGCTTACCAGCTTGTTAGATCTCTTGTTTAACGAGATCACAAGTGCCTGTGGCTTTATCCCCAGCCCCAGGGCTCTGTGCTTGGATAGCTAGATGTCCCCAGACACTCTGCTCAGGATATCCTCAGTGCAACTGGCAGCTATGGGTCGCCGCAGCCACTCACCAAGCGCTCAATGTTCACAGCTCGGAAACAATGTTGCACCAGGCTCCTCAGACTGTAGAAGTAGTTTGCTACCAGACAGTTCATCCAACAACCAGAAGGGTCAGGGCAGGCAGGGAGAGTTGCTCGTATTAAGGTGCAAGGTTAGCCTGTAGCAGTCCTGCATCAGGTGTCTGCTAGCCAGAAGGGGGACAAGTCTGCCAAAGCGGGAACACTAAAGCGAAGCGGGAACACTAAAGTTCAGTTCAGGGGGTAAAAGAAGCGAACATAGGGGCAGTACTCACATGGGTCCATCAGGCCGTGGAGCGGAGGCAGAGTATGTGACGGTGGGGTCCTGCGAGCCTGCCACCGACAAAGGTAACATCACATATCCTAGCAGGCTCCCCTGTGTGGGTAGTTACCAAGAGTCCACATGGCAGAGGGATATGCAATAGGCACCTCAGGCCATAGGAGCTGCCAGATGAGCCAAGGCAGACAGGGACAGTCACACCGGAAGAAGCGGAAGACACTCTCACACAGACCGTCTGTCGGCTGGGAGGGAGACAGGTCTGCCATCATAATGGTGAAAGAGAGGCAGTGTAATGCAACCCAGGGGGGCACAGAAAAAACAAAAAAAAACATAGGGGCAGTACTCACAAGAATTCTCCAGTCCGTGCAGCAAGGGCGGCCGCCATCTCTACGGAGGTAGAGTGTTTACCTATTGAGTCGCCTCAGCCGGCGAGGCAAAGAAACGGGTTCATTCCCTGTCCACCACCTGAAGGCGAGCGGGGAACAGCATGCTATATTTGATACCCTTGGCTCGAAGGGACTGCTTGACCGGATCAAAGGATTTTCGGAGCTTCTGAGTATCCACAGAGAAATCCGGAAAGAACATGAGCTTGGCGGCTTTGTGACGGATCTCGTCCTTCTTCCGGGCCTCCCTAAGCACCAGATCACAGTCCCTGAAGTTCAGCAGATGGCAGATGAATGTGCGGGGAGGTGTTCCAGGAGGGCCGTGAGCAGAGGGCATCCTGTGGGCCCGCTCCACCACAAAAAGGCTGCTTGCGGGAAAAGTGTGTGAAAGAGCTTTTCAGTAAAGGAGGTGGTATCAGAGCCCTCCGTGCCCTCCGGGAGGCCGAGGATTCGGAGTTTGTTGCGCCGGTTTCTGTTCTTGGCATCCTCCGCTCTGGATTCAAGGTGCTTCAGCCGCACTTGCATGGTATGGAGTGTAGCTGAGTGGTCTCTCACCCTATCCTCCATGTCCCCAACCCGGCATTCGGCCTCAGTAACTTGGCCCCGGATCTTGTTGATGTCCCTCTGAATAAGCCCCATCTCCAGCTGTAGGGAGTCGAACTTGGAGGTCAATGCAGATTGGCAGCTGTTGATCGCCTGCATCAGGGCCGAGAAATTGGACTGCCCGTTCAGGGCCGCGTCTGATGCAGCGGTGGTCTGGGTCGCCATGTTAGAGGCCCGCGCCACGTGTGTCGCCGATCCGCCAGGTTTAATGGGTGTTTAACGGGTGTTCCTGCTGATTTACGCGGTTCTTTCCCCGTGTCAACATCTGCTAGCAGGTGAGTACGAGAACCATGGGCATCAGCTAGGCTTGGGAGGATATTAAACAGGATTTATCCCTGTTTTGCAGCAGAGCTCTGTGCCTATATGACTTGTGCCATCTTGGTCACGCCCCAAGAGCTGTTTTCTTAAATCTGTATGTTTTAAATATGTTGATGTTAATTTAATAAAACTTTATTTGTTTTATATAACTGTGTATCTTAATTGTTACGGTACCATTAAAGTCCATTAGCCTCAAATACAAACCTTTCCATTGTCTCTACAATGTCGAATCTTTTCTCTCTGTGTCGAATAATCTTGGACTAATAGAGTTAGGTTAGGCACATTTGACCGCAGGTTGGATAGACACAGATCGCTATTGTCACCGTCATGTCGAATCTTCTATCTATCTATATCGAACTGTTGTTGCAATGATACGAAAATATAACGGATACGAAGATAAAGCATTTTTTATTTCTGATCTTCAGGGTTTCGGATTCTGCGTGTTCGTTATAGTTTTGTTAAAACAAACAAGATAATCCCAGAAATTCGGACAAATATGCATTCGGACGATAACAAATGTACATGTCTAGTGTGAACCGGCTCCATAGAGATCCGGTCACACTTGTCTGTCATGCAAATTGGATGTGAGGAAACCTGCATCCGATTCACATATATGTGAACCCAGCCTTAATAAATGAGCTGTCCTAATAAATGAGCTGTCCTAATAAATGAGCTGTCCGGTACAATAACACATGGTAATGGAACGCGTAATGTGAAAGGAGCCTAAACCTGGTGGTCACATACACTAAAATGTGATTTGTACTCCCCCTTTTTTGTAAATGAATTACCAGCTTGTTGTATGACCTAAACAATCTATTTAATTTATAACATGAAGGTGTGGTGCTACAACCCCTATATTCCACATTGAATGTAGCAAACTCCACTGTGTTAAGACCCCAGCTGGACAAGCTGTCAATACGAACATCCTAGGAATAGAAGGTCGGCACCCAGCTGTGTGTGATACACAAAAAAAATCTTCTTTATTACATACCCTTAGAGATTCAGAGGGATTCAATACATAAACTGATGCTGACGTGTTTCCGTCCTTACGGGCCTTAGTTGTAGCCACATAGGCTCGTAGGCTACGACTAAGTGAAGAAATGCGTCAGCATCAGTTTGTGTATTGAATCCCTCTGTTTCCCTATAGGTATGTAATAAAGAAGATTTTATGTGTATTGCACACTCGGGTGCTGACCTGCTACTACTTGGATAAACTATTTAATTTACATCTAACTAGGTGTGGCACCCTCTAGTGTGCTACTGGGTTAGTGCAGGCAAATTTACTTGCATGACTCATGGTTAGTTTTTTGAGTCAGGAATCTTTGTCAGGGTTTACTGAAGATCAGGCTGGATGACTCACAGAGGCTGGTCTCTAGTGCCTCTCCCTGGTTCTGGAAGTTTGGAGAAACTTCTCGAAGTTAATGGGCAGAGGCCAGGAGTGTTGATCTGCATCCTTGGGGGGAGCTTAGCCATTCCCCAGGCAGAGATTCTGGCACGGTGGTTGAGTCAGCCCTTCGGATTTGGATGAGTCATGACAGCAGAGGAGTCAGGTGGAGATGGAGTGCTGAGGAGACTGTCGGTGGCCTAGGAGGAGACCCCTAATTCAAGGGGGGCTCTGCCTCTAGGTGGTGCTCAGGCTGGCTTGGGAAGATCCTGAAAACAGTGCAGTTTGAAAGGAATCTTGCCTAAGAGGCAGCGGGAGCAAGGAGGACAGTGTGAGTACATCAGCACACCCCTGGGATTAACAAGGGAATAGACTGCCATATGTAGCCAGCCTTTCTGGAGGACAGTGTTGTGCTTAACCCTTCCCATCCCTTGCCCTGGGAGATCTTTGGAGCAGCCAGAAGGGCTGGTGAAGAAGCAACCAGGAGGGCTGGTGAAGAAGCAACCAGGAGGGCTGGTAGTTCCTGCAGGCAGTAAAGCTGGGATCAGTGTCTACATTGGAGTGGGAAATACTCCTGTATGCTGCTTAGAACACAATGAGCTACTTTCTAATGGACTGAGTTCTAGTCCTCAAGGGGCTTTTGCATTCCATCTTCAGAGACTGTCCGGGAAGGTGGACAGTTCAAGATCTTGTACATAGAGAGGAAGTTGTCCCTGGTTGTTATTTCAATTAAGCTGGGCATCCTATAATTCATATTCCCATCCACGTTTTTACCCCTAATAAAACAACAAATAGCAACCTCAAAGACTCAGACATCTCAATTCTCCCGGAAGGTGCGGGAGACTCCCGCATTTCTGCGGCGGCTCCCGCACACACGGAGGCGCCTCCTGATCTCCCAGGAATGATCGGTGTGGTGGGAATCAGCTGTGATCACGATCTCCTCTGTATAGATTTTGCCGCTTCTCGTTCTCTCCCTCCCGCGGCTGAAGGCTAAAAAGCTATACAGGGAGATCGGTGATCGCAGCTGTTCCTCCAGCCGCACCGATCATCCCCAGCTGTTCTGTGTGCTCCTCCCCCGGGCCCCTCCGTGTCCTTCTCCAGCCCCCCTCGTCCCCCGCAGCCGGCTCCCCTCCTCTCCTCTCCCACCAGCTGTGGGGGGAACTAGCAATTGGACACAGTGAGCGAGATCGCTCCTGTGTTCTGTGATAACTGAGCAGAGTAAACTGTGTTTATGAATGGAGAGGAGCCTCTGTCTCCTGTTCATTTATCTTTAGTGCTGAGAAAGGGACTGGGGAATCTGTGTCCTCAGTCCCTTTGTCTGTCTCAAAGGGGAGATGTCAGGGGTCTGTTTAGACCCCTGAAATCTCACCAAAGCCCCCCCCCCAAAAAAATTGTAATAAAATTCTAAAAAATGAAAAAGCGTAAAAAAAAAATAAAATAAAACTACTGACACCACTCTCCTCTGCCCTACCAATACTGTCCACTGCCCCAACCCCCTCCCCCCAAAAAGCATTGTGAAAAAAAATTAAAAACAAATTAAATTATTAAAAATAAAAAACTACTGACACCCACCCCTTCCCCAGAAGCACTGCGAAAAAATATTGAGAAAGTGATTTAAAAAATATTTTGCCGCGGGGGGGGAGGCGGGCCGGGCGTTTGCGGGCGCGAAGCGTCACCTCTCTGAAATGAGTTTTTGCAGGTTGGGATGTCTGAAGACTGTTCCTTGTGTCTGGATAAGAGTGAATGGGGAAACCAGTCATCTGAAACCCTTTCCGAGGTAGTGCTACATAACTAGACCGTCACACTACATGCTTGTTGGTAAAGCTAGAGGAAGTTGTATAATCACTTACGGGGTCAGGTTAAGTTTTAACCAGCTTTAGCTTTATGTTTTGCTCAGCCCCTTGCAGTTAAGAAGCCGAATGAGATGAGCTGCTAGACCAGTGATGGCGAACCTTGGTACCCCAGATGGTTTGGAACTACATTTTCCATGATGCTCAACAACACTGCAGAGTGCATGTGCATCATGGGAAATGTAGTTCCAAAACATCTGGGGTGCCAAGGTTCACCATCACTGTGCTAGACTGTACCAGAACATTTTTTACCTAGATTTTTTTTTTTGTAAATGGATAGCAATACAAGTCTTCTGACCAAAATTACTTTAGTCATAAAATGTCCCTGTAATAAAAGGGATAAGGGAAATAGGAGATTTATTCCAATGCAGCATCAGTCTTGGAATCGGAAAGTTAGATCTGTGTCGGACATCTCCCGCTCCAAATATGCATCAAGGATTTCATTCTGTGCCACTGTGAGATGATTCTTCCAGTCCCCGCAGACACCTGGAGACAGAGACATGCAGAGGCTGATCCATTAAAGGAGAACTAAATGGTATCTGAGCACCACAGATCAAAACACTATTTAATTCAGTATTGATATTCAAAGCAAAGTCACCCACCCATCCATGTCTCCATGATTTATTTTGTCGAGAAATCAATTTTAAAAACACCCTCTACCACGTCTAACTGTGGCCATCTAGAGTAAGGGCAATCTGCCCTTACTCAAGATGACAGCTCATGCATTAGGACAGCTCATGCATTAGGACAACTTAACTATGCTGGCATGCATGTACCATTTACTTCCTGAAATCCATCTGCCCTTAGCTCAGGCATGCAGGCAGGAGAGGGTTCTTGTGTAGAGTTGCCACCTCATCCCTTTAAACCTGAACACATATGAATTACACAGGTTCTGAGGCTAATTTAATGCAGATAAGGCACCAAGTGAGTTTAATTACCACCTTAATCAGCCACAGAACCCGTGTAGTTCATATGTGTTCGGGTTTAAAGGGATGAGGTGGCAACTCTATTCTTGTGGGTGGGTGCAGTGCAGTGTGGCGGCAATAACACATACAGTCTGAGTGCAATGAAAGAACCCTTTATTGAAATAATAGTTCACAAATAACCTCTGCCGGGTTAGCCCCCCCCCATATCAAAATTTTTGAAAAAATCTTATGCAGTTTGTTAGATCTTTGTTAGATCAGGTTAGATCAACCGTTGTTTGCGTTAGATCTCACACAGAAGAAGCAATATTAACAGTTATTTGCTGGGGGGGCTAACCCGTTATCAGCCCCCCCTTATCAAAAAATTGACCAAACAGCTATTTTGGAAGCTATTTGTTAGATCCGGTAAGATAAAGTGGTTTTAACGTTAGATTCAAATATGGTAATTAGAGGTCACAAATAACCCTGTGGGAAGTCAGCCCAACCGGGAACACTCACAGGTTCAACATCGTGTAGAGCAGGGTTTCTCTACCAGGGTTCCATGAAAGCCAAGGGTTCCTCTAGAGATGGGATATGCAATTAGCAGACCTCCACTACAAGTCCCATGAGGCATAGCAAGACTCTGACAGCCACAAGCATGACGCCCAGAGGCATGATGGGACTTATAGTTTTGCAACAGCTGGAGGTCCGCTAATTGCATATCCCTGCTCTAGAGGTTGCTAGGGGTTCCTTGAGCAATGAGCAATTTCTGCCTCTCCTATAAGTTTCCATTGACCAGTGGTGGTGCAGCCATAAAGGGCGCAGGAGCGCCGCCCCGTCTCTCCTGTCACCGCTCTATCACCATAGATAGATGCATGCATTGCATGCATCTATCTATGGTTGCTGCTGACACCCCCTATTCAGGTGTATGGCCCCTTTTCGAGTGCCGGGCACCTGAATTACAGCGGCGGGGGTGTTTTTTGGAAGCACCTGATTAGAGCCATAGGCTCTAATAGGCGCCCAAAAATGTGAATAGTGGGCGCAACGCTGTGCGTTCGCTATTCACTCAGCTGTGTGTTAGCAAAGTGAGAAGAATTATAAATATTTATCCTTCCTAAAACTATCCATGATACTTTTTTTTCTTATTTGCATTAACATCCACAGTTTCAGGTAGACATGTGCACTGACAAAAAATTTGTTCATTTTCGTTTCATTTGTTTTTTTGCTTTTTTCGGAAATTCAGAATTACGGAAATTCAGAAATCTGAAAATTCGGATTTTCGAATTTCCGAATTATCAAATTCCAAATTATCAAATTCCGAATTTTTGAATTTTCAAATTTTCGAATTTTCGATTTTCGGATTTTCGAATTTTCGAATTTTCAATTTTCGAATTTCCTAATCCCCAATTTTCGGTAATTTGAAAATTCGAAAACCTGAAAAAAAGAAAGAAAATCAGTAAAATTTGAAATAATAACTAACTAATAACAACTAACTATTGAATTATAGGTATTGGAATTTCCTTTCAAATTTGGCTGTTTGTGAACGTAACAAATACAAATTTATCTGAAGTTACGAATTTTTCGAAAAAACGAATGCCGTATCCAAACAAATGGAATGGAACAAATTTATAATAAATAAAAATAAAAAGTTTTTATTATTGTTATTTATTATTATTAGATCCTTACGTTCCATTCGTTTAGATACGGCATTCGTTATTTCAGATAACTTCGTAACTTTGGATAAATTCATATTCGTTACGTTCACTAACAGCCAAACTTGAAAGGAAATTCCAATACCTATAATTTAATAGTTAGTTATAGTTAAGTTATTATTAGTTAGTTATTATTTCTGATTTTTGGGTTTTCGAATTTTCGCATTTTCATTCTTTTGAATTTTCAGATTTTCATTCTTATTTTCGGACTTTCGAATTAGCGAAATTTCCAATTCCAAATTCGAAAATTCTGAAATTCTGAAACTTCCGAATTAACTAATCGGTCAAAATTCATTAAAAATAGAATTTGAAACTAAATGAATTGCACATGTCTAATTTCAGGACAAGCTTTCGTGTACCTCCTTCTTCAGGGTCCAAGCAGTACTAATACACAAAGTTTTAGAAGAACTATAGGCACTTTTTTCGTTTTTTTTTCATTTTGGATAGAGCAAGGGAGGGTTATAAATCCTTTTTCGCCATCTGTGTCCCATTGCGGAGATTTCCCTTCACTTCCTGTCCCATAGCCAAACAGGAAGTGAGAGGAAATCCCTGCATATTAGGGTAATTCCTTGGGGACCCCCAGGTCACCAGCACTTAGTGTCTCCATTGGAAAATTTCCTCTCTATTACTTTTCTGGGGACAACCCAAAAACTTGGGATTTTCTTTTACTTTCCCTTTCAATGATAATGGTAATCAGGACAACTAGAGAGAGTGAACCTCCATAACGGGGGCACAGAGAGCAATAAAAACTGACAGGGGTTCTAATACCTCAGCACTCTATCCAAAACTAAAAAAAAAAAAAACTGTTGCCTTTAGTTGTACTCTAAGTATTGCTTGGACCTTGAAGAAGGAGGTACACCCTGAAATCTTGTCCTGCAAATGTGCATGTTAGTGCAAATAAAAAAGTATCGTGGACACTACACACTTGTTCTATTGCATTAATACGGCTATAATCACCTCAAGTATTCCTAGCCAATCACAGAGGAGTTGGTCCAATATAGTAAGCTTAGGATAGGAAATGAATCCTTGGCATATCGTTCCAGAGTGCTCTGTCCTTTTTTGGGCTCTGCCCTAGATGGAGCTATGCTAGAGGAAGTTAATTGTTCCTCTGGGTTCCACACGAAGAGAGCCAGTGCTAAGAGTTTAATGCTACTCTTGGCCCTGCTTAGCAGCTCCCCAAAAAAAATGTATTTCCTGGAATTCTGTCCAGAGGAAGATGTGACTGAAATATTGAGGGAGATGTACTGCAACCTGAGGAATCACTTGTGCCTGCCTGCAAAGAGTAAGCAGAACTGAACCAGTCAGATGGGGAGGCAAGCACAAGAACCTCCTGGCTGACCTGCAGTTACTTATGGAGTAACCAAGAAGACACAATAACCTTGGCTTCTATTCTTCCTTGGTGCATTGGGTGATACAAAAGCTTTCTAAAGCTTTCTGAAGTTGTTGCATGCGTAAAGCCAAGGGGCTTCTGTACATAGAAGTACTGCTATTGTGCTTTCAGGTATACTCTTCCCTCACCCTCTACTTCTTGAATGCTCGTTAATAAATCTACAAACCCAACTAAAGTGACCATCAAACCTTTGGTGTTTTACCGACTGCACAAGAAGGATCCAGTTATGCAAGTAACAGGACTTGGACTTTCGGAGTGTACACCTAGTGGTCCACTTGGGGGTCATCTCACATGAACCTGTAATAGTGTTACATACAGTAGGACAGGTAATATGGTGGTATAACTGTACCTCATGTATGTACACGATTACAAACTATGTATTGAAACTCATCAAGATGAATTATTATGTGTTTACCTGAAAATAAATATTTAGTTCCTGTAAACTCGTAGCCCTCATGCACACAGGCTGTTAAAAAAACGTTATGAAAACGCCAGTATCTTTGCAGTGAATTTTTTTAACTTTTTTCAGCTTTTTTCAGCGTTTTTGCAATAGCGGTTTTTAGCGTTTTTGAGCGTTTTTCCGCGTTAGCGTTTTGAGCGTTTTTGAGCGTTTTTAAGCGTTTTTCAGCGTTTTTGAGCGTTTTTGAGCGTTTTTCAGTGTTAGAACGTTTTTACAGCTGAAAAACGTCTTTCAGAACGCACTGGTCCTGGGTTTTTTTTACAGCTTAAAAACGCTTATGCCACTTGCAGCTCAAAAACGCCTAGGTGGGCATGAAGCCATAGACTAACATAGACAGGCCTTTTTAAGCTGCAAAAAAAGCTCAAAAAAGCAGCTGTAAAAACGTCCATGTGCATGAGGACTTAAAACAAAAATTACTTTCTACTAGCAGGTATAGATCTGTGGATTTTATCATTTGGAATGGAGTGGGGTTGAGGATCTTTACCTTTCCGCATAAAAGGGGAGATGTTGTGGTCCATGACTGATGAAGGTATGGTAGAATAATTGGACATTTTGTTTTCCTTCATAGCCTTGAACGTGGTGTGCTGGTGGATCTTCTCCAGAACATCGTCAGGAAGGTCTTTCTCTATGAACTTCAAAACCTTCTTGATCTCACGCTTTGGATCCTTCACCCAGAGAGAAGAAGATGAAGACAATGTGCCTGGTCTTAGCGGAAAAGACAGATACATTCATAAAGCACTTCTCTGATCCCTGAACTAGAAGACCTCAAATCTGCCATCACCAAAAAAGGTGAGAAGACATCACAATGATCAGTTGTGGCCGGGAAAACTAAATTTGAAGCTGTCAGGTTTTCAAAGTTCAGTATTAAACTTTTCATCCAATGGTATTAAGTATTGGTATTAAGTGAAGTAATCATTTCACCTATCCTCTTCTAGCAGAAGGAGACTGTCTCACCTCCAGCATATCCTCGTAGAAAATATAAAGCACATTTTTCTGCTGTCTGATCTTCCACCAGCCCTTCACATGCTGGCTCCAGGAGCCAAAGGCAACTGCAAGAAAGAATAGGACAATTTCAGATTGCTTACAGCTAGAACCTGTGTTTCAGATTTATGTGGATGCTGGAAAGCTGAATCCTACACTTGCTTCTTATATCACTTAGGGAATCGAGTTTTGAGGTGACTCCAATTCATTCAAAAGTTGTTTTGTTGTTTAAACATGGTGTGCATCTTCACTCATTTTTTTTTTTTTGTTGGCCGCCATGTTTTATTTATATAAAATAGTCCTGCGCTGCCACCTAGATATTACAAATCAAACAAAATAATCAATTACCAACCGATAAGCTGCTGCAGATACCTTATATGTGTACCCACGTCTATACTTATAATATAAAATCAATATTGATGCCAAGCTGCTCACATTAATTCATAAATCCATAAACCATCAAAACAAATCCATCACCATTATAGTGCCCCATAGCCAAAAATACATGATCAAACCACATATATACAACACTTATTATGTAAAATAAATTACTGGTACTTCCATGTGGGGATTCCATGATGAAGTCATGTGATCGATGACACAACATGTTGGGCGGAGCTGGGTGGCTTCACACCAGGAAACCAGAAGTGCAGTTCTGAGCAGCCCTTGCAATTTGCTTATGCATGCTGGATAACTGTGATGATTCTCCTGCAGTGCACCAGTAGATGTGCACTGACATATGTGAGTGTTTTAATAAATTACTCCTCTGATTTAAAGTACTACACTATGGTGGCTCTTTATTCGATTTGAGTACATTCTAGCTGAAAACTGAATTAGTGGACAGAAGGAATGCCCAGCCTCCTAAAGGGAAAACATTCATTGCTGATTTGATGGACCCCAACCCTTGATCTGTGGAAGTGTCTTGAAGCCCATCATCTTCCCTCATAAAAAAAGGTTTATATGCAGTAGACCTGTATCCTTACATGGGTCCAAATTATAAGGTCAGAAATGTCATCAGCACACCAGGGATTCCTCAGAAGGATCCAAAGATTTATTTACATGGTCACACAGTACACAAACAGCAACGTTTCAGAGCCATGCAGGGCCCCTTTGCCAGGCACTTGCCTGAGAAAGGGGCCTCTGGTACTGTCTAAAAATACACAGCACTTACATTTTTTAATTAAAGGACCAGCTCACCCAAAAGTAATTTTTGTAGATATACAGTAAATAGGGTTTAGTAAGCTTAATCAGCCCCTGCATTCTTATGGATTTTGAATGCTTCAACAGCAAGAACATACCACCATAATTCCTGACTCTGCTCATGTCCACTTAGGTGCTTTGGGTGTTCTCACTCACATTTGGTATTTCTTCTCCCCCTGTTACATTCTACATAAAATAGAATAAACAAAAACAGGGATGGTGGAAGGTGTGCAGATCTGGGAACAGCAGGTGTACAGACCAGGAACTCAGCACAGGGATGGTGGGAACATCTCATAATGGGCACAGCAGGTAAACAGACCTGAGAACTTAGCACAGGGATGGTGGGAGCACCTCATAATGGACACAGCAGGTGTACAGGCCCAGGGATGTAGGACATGGAGGGTGGAAACCCCTCATAATTGGCACAGCAGGTGTACAGACTCAGGGACACAGCATGGGGATGGTGAGAACTCCCTATAATGGGCACAGCAGGTATACAGACTGGGAATTCAGCACAAGGATGGTGGAAACCCCTCATAATGGACACAGCAGGTGTACAGACTAGGGAACTCAGCACATGGATATTGGGAACACTTCACAATGGGCACAGCAGGTGTACAGACCCAGGAACACAGAATAGGGATGGTGAGAACTCCCTATATTGGGTACAGCAGGTATACAGACCCGGGAATATAGCACAGGGATGGTGGGAACCCCTCATAATAGGCACAGAAGGTGTACAGACCGGGAACTCAGCACAAGGATAGTGGAAACCCCTCGTAATGGGCACAGCAGGTGCTTTAGACTCTAGATCTCCAGAATCCACCAAACAATGAACACAATGGACACAGCAGGTGCTTTAGACGCTACAGCTCCAGAATCCACCAAACAATGAACACATATATCAGATAAAAAAATCCAAGATGTGTACCACCACAGGTGCTCCCCCCTCTCCAGAAGTAATTTCACCTAAAACGGTGTGACCACTGCAGCTAAGTAGGGTCAGAAACAGCTTTTTTAGCCTCTCTAGGGCTACACCATGGCAACCCCAGAACTCCTCTCCACTCCTTGCTCCCAGGTACCCAGTAGTGGCCGGTGAAAAAATGTAGATAAAAGCTAATAGTGCTTATATCATTTTAAAATAGGTGTTTATTGCATAAAAGGCAATAACAGGGTACTCACATTTTTCTGGTGCTACAAGCGCACCAGTCTATAAACAGCCAAAAAACAATCCGTGTTTGGAATCTACCTCTTCCGTTCCACACAAGCCCCGCTGACACTTCTAAATTAAACCAGCTCCACGCTAGTTCCTAATATCGTGGTCGTCCGTGCCCCTCCCCTATATGTGTCGACACAGGGTCATGTGTCTTCCTCAGGAGGATTTCATGAACAATGATCACCATTTTAAGCCCTTCATACAACCAAGATAGGTATAAAAAAGGAATACATACTTGTCCCATCCATAAAACCTTGAAAAAATTCCCCGAATGTCCCAGGATCCGGGTGGACAATGGCCATTTGATAGAAATGATAATATGATACCAACACATCTTTAGGATTGCGTGCCACATAGATCACCTGCACAGAGATGGAAAAGAATCTGTAGAATTAAAACAGATCTGTGCAACGTGTGAGATATTCCAGCTGTTTAGTGGCACAGTGTACACTGAGAGCTTGAACACTCTTTGTAGTAGATGAGCTGAGCAGACCAAATGGACCCACCATCACTGGTCTCTTTCTTGTCATAGGGGATTGATATAATATTCTGACATGTACATGTGTAAATGCAGACTAAAAAAATTGAAATTCTGCAGATAGGTGAAAAAAGGAAACAGCTAGCAAAACATAATACAAAATTAAATACATGAATACATAAATAAAATTGATAGGCCTCATTGTGATAAATATGAAAATTTCCAAAAAAGAGGGCTATATCAGACTTGCCATAGATAGACTCTAAAAAAAATATAGACAGACCTTTCCATCATGATACAGATCAGACGCTTCAGAAAGAGATGCAATATGCTTTCCACTAAGAGGGTGTGTTGCATTTAATATGTATGTATATATATATATATATATATATATATATATATATATATATATATATATATATGTCTGTTTTTCTGATTTTTTTTTCTCAGACTTATGCCTGGTACACACTATCAGATATTCTTTGAATAAAAAAAAGAGGCGCTAGGGAGGAGCCCCTGTACTAACAATCTGATGTTAGTGCAGCGATCTGAGCTATGGTGTTCTGACAGTGGGATGCTCCCTGCCACAACACTCCAGTCAGCGCTGTCAGCCATTGGCTGCTAGCGATGATCGGATGCTGATCGGATGCTGATCGGCAGATGTTTTTCTGGCATGCCCCTTTTTGACAAAAGCCGAATGTCAACCGGTTTCTGTTGAACCAGCCAATACCGTGTGTACCAGAAGAATGTGTTTGTTTGCCTTAGAAGGAGACATTAAGTTTCTTTGCGTGTTTGAGTGGATACTCAGCAAATGCCTGGGAAACATTTACACAAGCTGTCCTCTAAAACAATGAACTATATGTTGGGCTAAAGTCAGCTGGCAGTTAAATGTTTCTAGTGTTTTACATTAATTATGTAACTGAAGTCAACAAGTCAGGTAACCAATGGTCAACATAGCTTGACCTTTTGACATATATGACCTATGGCATGTATGATACAACAGTGTCATCTAGAGGTTGAGTTAAGTTGAGAAATGTTCTCCCATATAAAAGTAGTGAGAAAGGGTACACATATGGGGGATTGTCTAACTGAACTTTCCAAATAACAGTCTAAGCTGACAGGATTGTCTAACTGAACTTTCCAAATGACAGTCTAAGCTGACAGGAGGACCCTATAATGACACCAAAGAAGGTCTATGCCAGAAGAAACCTTTTTGTGTAGTCCTATTGTACACAGACCATAGTTCATGTGTTTGCTAGGAAGTTGGTGGCATTTTGCTTGTCGTATGTATATCTGTCAGTCTTGTATTGTTTTCCTATAATTGTAATATTTTGTATGTGCAGCATTTTTGTTTAGTAAAAGCACATTAATAAGCTACAGAGGTCTAAGCTTTCTTGCTTCTAATGCAAAGTTACCTTAATAGATGCAAAGCAAAATAGAGGGCTACACCAGGCTCTTCTGGCAGATTTAAAGCAGAGTTCCACCCAAAAATGGAACTTCCGCTTTCAGTGAAGGTGACCCCCTGACATATCATTTTTTTTGGGGGGGGGGAGCAAATACCCTCTTTTTAGAGGCACCCAGCTCCCACTTCCTCCCGCGGCACCTCTCCCCCTCCCTCCATGCAATCTTCTGGGATATGTCACAGGTCCCAGAAGATTGCCCGGCCAATCAAAGCACGCAGCACGGCTCGCAAATGCGCAGTGCGTGCCCGGCTGTGAAGCCACAGCCAGGCGCCCACAGTCAGAATGCCGGCGCCGTGCAGAGGAGGGGGAGAGGAGCGGGGCTTCGTTCTCCCGCATCACTGGACCGTGGGACAGGTGAGAGTCCGATTATTAAAAGTCAGTAGTAACACTCTTTGTAGCTGCTGACTTTTATATGGGTGGAACTCTGCTTTAATTCTCCAGAAAGATATTTCAGGATTTCTGTATTAATATGTGTTAAGCTTTATACGCAGTGATATGCAATTAGCGGACCTCCAGCTGTTGCAGAACTACAAGTCCCATGAGGCATAGAAGGACCCTGACAGCCACAAGCATGACACCCAGAGGCAGAGGCATGATGGGTCTTGTAGTTTTGCAACAGCTGGAGGTCCGCTAATTGCATATCCCTACTTTATAGAATAGTGTATTGGTTTTTTAAGAAGAAGAGGTGGACATGACTTTCCAATAGAGAAGATAGACCAGACTCTCAGGAAGCATAGACATGACAGGCTAATTGCATATCCCTACTTTATAGAATAGTGTATGGATCTTTTAAGGAGAAGAGGTGGACATGACTTTCCAATAGAGAAGATAGACCAGACTCTCAGGAAGCATAGACAGGGCAGGCTCAAGGATGTGAGAGGAATACCAAAATGTACAGAAGAAGGATATAGTAGAAAGAGAGACAGAGCGGGTTCTCCAGAATGAGATATAATTTGGGATCTCCAGAATAAGTAATAGACCAGGCTTTCCAGAAACATAGATCAAGCAGGCTCCCCAGAATGAGGGATAGACCAGATTCTCCAGAAACATAGATAGGACAGGCTCTGCAGAGTGAAGGTTAGACTGGGCTCTCAAGAAACAAAGGATAAACAGGATCTCCAGAATGATAGATAGAAGTGATTATCCAGAATGAGGGATAGACCTGGATGTTCATAAAACAGGGATAAGAAGTTCTTGGAGGTCCGTTGAGCCCAAAACTGGGTGTGTGTTGCTTTTGTTATGTTGGTACTCTTTATACCGGGAGCTCCACCCCTCCACATTTCTATTCAGTATGTAGGAGTCGGAATAAGAGACACCTTTTTTTGACTTTTTTAAGTTTTATAGATCAGTATCTCCAGAAACAGGGCTTGACCAGCTCTCCAATAGAATGTAGATCACACCAAAGCCTTGCACCTTGCAGTTCTTTTCCCAGAAGCTCTGTGGGACAAGCTCCATAGGTAGGTGAGATTTGATCACGCGCTGAGTCTCCATTGAATTCAGGATTTCAGTTCCTGGGGGTGAAGAAGCAACCAAATGTAATTTTATTCTTTAGAATTCCATATTGGTGTACAATTCACTATCCAAATACTGTATACTATCGCTATTTGCCATTAAAGAAGAATTCCAGGCATTGTATATTTTTATATAGTTACATTGGTCCCACTTGAACCAATGTAAATATGTATATACCATTCCTGGCCGATGTCCCTGGAAACCACTGAAGTAGACAGTGATCCTACTCTAGACATCTCCATTCCAGGTCCCATGGTGAACTGCTGGCCTAGGGTATTCTGAAAACTGGTGGATCGGCCACACATGGTATATACATAGTTACATTGGTCCAAGCTAGTACTAACATAGCTATGTATAAAATATCCATACCTGGAATTCTTCCTGAAGTTTAGCTAAAAACACATTTTTTTTTCTCTACAGTTTTAGTTACATTGCTTACCTGTAATAAAGTATGCCCCCATGATGTGCAAATAGCTGGATTATGTAGAACCCTTCACTGCAGGATTGCCCTGTCCTCTTCCTGTTGCTAAAGTTCTGTTTCTGTTGGGGGTTATCAGCTTCGGGGTCTCCAGGCTCAGCTGTATTAATGATGATCTGAGGAGGGCTTGCCCCCCTACCATCTCCCCCAATGAGTGAAGTTTTTTCATACTTGTAACACAATCTGTGAATGGGGGAGAGAATCCTGACTGATCAGGCTCTGCTCCATTCACACATCTTGTTATAGGTTATGCAATTAATGATAGAACTTTTCTATAGCTGAACCCAGAGATCTGAAGCGGGTAACCCCTACAGCAACAGAAGTTTAATAGCAGTAGGAGGACAGGACAGCAACGTCAATGGCTTGTCCACAATGGCTTACTCACTTTACACTGGGAGTGCGTAGGCCTTATATGACCTACATTTCTTCATATGAGGTCAGCATCATTCAATGAGTGCCTGGAAAAGGTGGAGGGTACAGCGCTGAGCGCACCTTTATAGACAAACTATAAGTGTTGTCTCTGCAGTGTATGGTTCAGCATTTTAGTAACGTCTTACTCTGGCAGTGGCGGCTGGCGGACTTTTTTTTTTTGAGGGGGGCGGCAAACAGTATGCCACAACCCCAACCCCTGGCAAACCCCATCCCGGTCCGGTCGGTAGCACTTTCCCCATCACCGGCAGCTTCCCCTGTTCGGTGGCCGCAGCCTTCCGTTCTCCTGCTCTCTATGGGTCATCACAGTGACAACGGCGGCGGTGGCTTCCGTTTCCTCCCTCCTCCTCAGCGGCCAATCGGGAGTCTTCTCTTTTCAGCCAATCGGAAAACGGGCCTCACACCCGCTTCTGATTTGCCGGATTGAGAATCAGTGTTTCAACAGTAAATATTCATTCGCTGTTGTAACACACCTGGGTGGGCTCCGGTCGCACTCTCTGGGACCCAAGCCCACCCTATTTTGAAGCCTGTTAGAGCCTCTGTCTCTAATCAGGTGCTTAAAAAAAAAAACCTGGCCGCTGTACTTCATGCGCCCAGCCTTTCAATTGTTTCCCCAGACCTTTGCAAAGCTTGTTTTACTCTTGGCTCAGGAAAATAAAAAATTGTGCTATGTTCTGACTTACCTTTGCCCACATTGGGTACTGCAAACTCTAGGAAGGGCACCCGATCATATATTGCACCTCTGGCCGTCTTTTTTGTGTCTCCACTATTGAGGATCAGATCCAAAATCTCACTCATCCAAGTGGTTCCTGGGAAAGAACAGAGTGACTCATAAACCCTTATTCCATTAATGGGGAACTATTTGTTTGCGCTTACTTGAATTATATGCAAAAATCCAGAGCCCCCCAGTCAAATGTTTACTATCATATCAGTTAACCACTTAAGGACCGAGCCTCTTTCTGAGATGCGTTGTTTACAAGTTAAAAACAAGTTTTTTTGCTAGAAAATTACTTAGAACCCCCAAACATTATACATTTTTTTTTCTAACACCCTAGAGAATAAAATGGCGGTCATTGCAATACTTTATGTCACACCGTATTTGCGCAGAGGTCTTACAAGCGCTTACCATTTTTTTTGGAAAAAATACACTTTTCTGAATTAAAAAATAAGGCAGCAGTAAAGTTAGCCCAATTTTTTTTTTATATTGTGAAAGATAATGTTACGCCGAGTAAATTGATACCCAACATGTCACGCTTCAAAATTGCGCCCGCTCGTGGAATGGCGACAAACTTTTACCCTTAAAAATCTCTATAGGCGACGTTTAAAAATGTTTACAGGTTGCATGTTTTGAGCTACAGAGGAGGTCTAGGGCTAGAATTATTGCTCTCGCTCTTCTGATTGCGGCAATACCTCACATGTGTGGTTTTCACCGTTTTCATATGCGGGCGCTGCTAAATGTATGCATTCGCTTCTGCGCGCGAGCTCGGCGGGATGGGGCGCATTTACATTTTTTTTTCTTTTTTCTTTTACCTTTTATTTTTATTTTTTTACACTGTTCTTTTTTAAAAAAAAAAATGTGTCACTTTTATTCCTATTACAAGGAATGTAAACATCCCTTGTAATAGAAAAGAGCATGACAGGTCCTCTTAAATATGAGATCTGGGGTCAAAAAGACCCCAGATCTCATATTTACACTAAAATGCAATAAAAAAAAACATTTGTCATTTGAAAAAATTCCAAAAAAAAATGTCCCTTTGAGAGTTATGGGCGGAAGTGACGTTTTGACATCGCTTCCACCCTGCTATGGTATGGAGACGGGTGGGGGCCATCTTCCCTTCCCTTGTCTCCATACCCAGCCACAGGAAGGACCCAATCGCCTCCACCGCTATCGATGGCTCCGGTAAGCAGCGGAGGGCACGGGAGAGCGGCGGGAGGGGGGGCTCCTCTCCCACCGACGATAACGGTGATGTTGCGGCAAATCCACCACAGAGGCCACCATTATCGGAAACCGGACCGCCGACTGAAGAAGAAGATATCTGGGTTATGGCAGCTAGCTGCTGCCATAAGAGAGATATCCCTCTTCAAACAGCCGGCGTATATCGGCGTGCTGGGGTCCAGAAGTGGTTAAAGTGATTGTATACCCATTTTTAAAAAATTTTACCTACTACAGGTAAGTCTATAATAAGGCTTACCTGTAGGTAAAATGAATATCTCCAAAACCTGCATGGGAGTTTAGGAGATATTCACTTTGCATGCAGCCACTGACGTCAGCGGCGCATGCACTGTGAATGCCTGGCTGAAGGTCCGGCAGGTGCTGCCGAACCTTGCCGGGAAGAAGACTCCCGAGCGTGTGTCGTCATCGCGGCTTCGGCGCTGTAGGTGGAAGACACGCAGAGGGCAAAATTTCAGCTCCCTCAGCGTGGACCAGGATTAGATACCGACGGCTTGTTCTAAGGTAAGTATTTCATAATGAGCTAGTATGTGGTGCATACTAGCTCATTATGCCTTTGTCTTACAGGCTTTTTTTACATTTTTTTTTTTGTTCTGCAGGTATACAACCGCTTTGAGGTAAATCTAAAGCCAACATTTTTTACATTTTGGACAGAGTGTGGAAGGGTTAGAATTAGAATCCCTGTAAGTTTTTTTGGGGTGCATGTTTCCGCTAAGAAGTTTCACATTTATTAGGCCTCATGTTCACTGCTGCTGGTAAACGGACATTTAGGAGCAGTTGGGTGTTTTGTTTTCAGCTGCTCCTGAGCTCTCCTCTATGTTATCTTATCAGTACATCTACACAGGGTCCTTCATAGTAGTTTCTAGACAGTTGAGTTTAGAAGCTTTCTTTGGCAAAGCTAAAAAATGCGTTCAGGACGGATGTTCAGAGGCATTTGAAACGCCAAATGCCTGTAACAACTTGTAAACGTGTGTAAACGCAGTAACTCGTGTTTAGCCACATTTCACTTACCGAAGCAGTTTTAATTTCTTACTATTTGAAAAAAACGCTTACAAACGCAAACGCGGCATGTAAACGCGGCAAAACGGACGTTTTTAAACGTCAGTTAACTATCTGTCATGTTAAATCGTTCAGGAGAGGTTGAAAAACGTCCCGTGTACATTAAACCTAATGCCCTGTACACACACATTACGACAACAAAATCCATGTTGGATGTTATTATTATTATTATTATTATTATTCAGGATTTATATAGCGCCAACAGTTTACGCAGCGCTTTACAATATAAAAGGGAGACAATACAGTTATAATATAATACAATACAATAGGATTAAGAGGGCCCTGCTCAGAAGAGCTTACAATCTAATATGTTGGCTCAAACTTGTCTTGCATACACACGGTCGCACAAATGTTGTCGGGAATTCCGAACGTCAAGAACGCGGTGACGTACAACATGTACGACGAGCCGAGAAAAATTAAGTTCAATAGCCAGTGCGGCTCTTCTGCTTGATTCCGAGCATGCGTGGAACTTTGTGCGTCGGATTTGTGTACACACGATCGGAATTTCCGAAAACGGATTTTGTTTGCTGGAAAATTTGAGATTCAGATATCAAATTTCCATGTCCGATGGAGTCTACACAATTTCCGACAACAACGTCCTATCGAACATTTTCCGACGGAAAATCCGACCGTGTGTACGAGGCATTAATGTGGGAGATTTCACCTAGAGGAATTTCTCTCACCTGACTTTGGGTACGTATTAATCATGATATCATCTTCTCTGGCTTGGAAGACCTGAACATTCGCCCAGTTTTCAGCAAAGGGTCCCAGGATCGGCATCCCGCTGACAATTTTTATCGGAGGGCGGCTCATGTCTGCAGAAAGGTCTGCTGTACAAAAATGCAAAAGTTATTGTAGAAAACTTCTTGACAATTAGATGCAATAACCTTCACCATAAAACACAGAGCAATATGTGATGAAATTTAAAGAATATGATACACAATAGCACAATAAGGATTTTGTTTTCTCTTAAGCCTCCTACACACGGTATGATTGTTGGCCAACCGAGCGTCTGATTTTTGTCAAAACGGGCGTGTGCCAGGATCTTGTCTTGCATACTAACGGTACACAATTGTCGTGCCACAAACACGAACATAGTGACGTACTACGAGGAATTTCAGCTCTTGAGCGCCACCCTTTGGGCCCCTTCTGAAAATTTTGCGTTTGGTGAGCATTGATTCCAAGCATGCGTGTTTGTACTTTCGACTTTTGCGTGACGGATGTGTGTACTGACCATCCGAAAATCTGACGTCAAACCGTTGTCTGCCGAAAATTTACTAGCCTGCCATCCAACATTTGTTGGCGGGAAATTGGACAACAATTGTCAAAAGGAGCGTACTAACGGTAAGATTTTAGGATAACAGTCTGTCTACAGACAATCCCCTGCCAACAATCGTATCGTGTGTACGAGGCATAAGTCATTGATATATAAGATGGCCTTGAATGTTACAATCTGAAACTCTTGTAGGACCCATGTTGAAGGCCTTTGGCCTTGTGTTGATGGCATCAGTTTCTGAGCTTCTGAGATCACTCATGCCGCATACACATGATCCAAGATCCAAGATTTTTCCGACGGAATTCCGCTCAAGCTTGGCTTGCATACACACGGTCACACAAAAGTTCGCTGAACTTATGACCGTCAAGAACGCGGTCATGTACAACACGACGAGCCGAGAAAATGAAGTTCAATGATTCCGAGCAAGCGTTGAATTGTTTCCGAGCATGCGTAGGAATTTTGTACGTCGGAATGTGTACATCCGTTCGGAACTTTTTCCGACCGAAATATTGAGAACGTGCTCTCAATCTTTTGCTAGCTGGAATTCGGCCAGCAAAAGTCCGATGGAGCATACACACGGTCGCATTTTCCGACCAAAAGCTCTCATTGGTCTTTTGCTGGCCGAATTTCCGATCGCGTGTACGGGGCATAAGAATTCATTGATAGGTCTATTTGATCTGCATTTGATATTTCTTTTGACCTGCTTCAAGGGTGTGGGCGGGGCTTAATACGCCCATGTGGGGACCAGGAGAAAACACTTGCTAGTGTCCCCAAAGGTGGGCCAAGGCTGCCAATTACAGAAAGGCTGGCGTTAAGGCAATGCGATGCTTCTCCAAACAAATTAACTACTTGTAATCCATGGCCCAACTTCTGTACACTTTGCATTGTTCACTACGGAGTCCGGACATCAATTCCTCATTACATTTTATTACTTTTCTCTTACTTTTGTGCAGCATTTCAGAGCCAATACCGCTGAGCCTGTACCGGACTCCACCAGCCCAGTAACCTGTCGCCTCACTCCCAGGGACATCGATCCGCATATTACACTTGAATACTAGGAAGCTCATCTCTTTACATAACTCATGCTTATTCTCTCCCATGGCATCACTCCATCTTCTGGGACTTCTAGGCTGGGACCCTAGGATGCCCCATGCTGCGAGTCAGACCCAGTATTGGGGTTTCCGGTGACTAGGAAAGGAGCCTAAGCACACAAACTCCTTCACGACCAGGGCCTTCCGTCACCTTTGTCAGGTCACACCACTTCCTGACTGGCTGTTTGCTTATGCAACAGCTTTGCTGCATGTTAGACATTTATACTGCATCTTCTCTAAGTTTTTTTGTCCCCTTATTAGGCCCTGTTCCTTTAAAAGGCCATACAAGCATGCACTCCTTTAACCACTCAGCCCTGGAAGGATTTACCCCCTTAATGACCAGGCCATTTTTTTTGTGATTCGGCACTTCGTCAATTTAACTGACAATTGCGTGGTCGTGCGACATTGTACCCAAACAAAATTGATGTCCTTTTTTACCCACAAATAGAGCTTTCTTTTGGTGGTATTTGATCACCGCTGCGGTTTTTATTTTTTGCGCTATAAACAAAAAAAGAGCATTAATTTTGAAAAAAAAGGTTTTTTTTTACTTTTTGCTATATGTAAAAAAACGAATGTCTTCATCAGTTTAGGCCGATATGTATTCTTCTACATATTTTTGGTAAAAAAACCCCGCAATAAGCGTATATTGAATGGTTTGCGCAAAAGTTATAGCGTCTACAAAATAGGGGATAGGATTTAAGGCGTTTTTTTTTTAACTAGTAATGGCGGTGATCAGTGATTTTTAGCGGGACTGTGACATTGCGGCGGACAAATCTGACACTAAGTCTCACTCTTTTGGGACCAGTGACATTTATACAGCGACCAGTGCTATAAAAATGCACTGATTACTGTATAAATGACACTGGCAGGGAAGGGGTTAACACTAGGGGGTGATCAAGGGGTTAAGTGTGTTCTAGAGAGGTGCTTTCTAAGTGTAGCTGGAGGGGACTGACTGGGAGCAGAGAGAGATCGCTGTTCCCAATCACTGGGAACAGACGATCCCACCGTACTCCATTGACAGATAGGGGATCTGCTTTGTTTACATTGACAGATCCCTGTTCTGCCTCTCTGTGGAGGGGTATCGGGTGGGTGGTGGACAACGCGGTCGCTGTATCTATTAATTGAAGCGACATACCGGTGCAGCGATTCATGCAATAGGGCCGCCCTGCCGCAGTGTAACTGCGGCGGCTGATCAGCAAGTGGGTAACATATGCCATTGCTGAGCCTGTCATCTACAAGGACCCCCAGATCCTTTTCCATCCTAGATTCCCCCAGAGGTTCTCCTCCCAGTGTATAGATTGCATTCTTATTTTTCCACCCATACGCATTATTTAACATTTTTCTACATCAATCCTCATTTGCCATGTAGTTGCCCACCCCATTAATTTATTTAGATCTTCTTGCAAGGTTTCCACATTCTGCGGAGAAATGATTGCCCTGCTTAGCTTAGTATCATCCGCAAATTCAGTAATTGAGCTGTTTATCCCATCCTCCAGGTTGTTTATGAATAAATTAAATAGGATTGATCCCAGGACAGAACCCTGAGGGACCCCACTACCCACCCCTGACCATTCCGAGTACTCCCCATTTATCACCACCCTCTGAACTCGCCCCTATTGCAAATACACTTGCAGTGCACTTCCAAGTGCACAGTATATTTGCCTTTAGTAAATCAACCTCTATGATTGTTAAACAATATTCACAATATTACTAAAATATATTTTGTGATTTGCTGTTCCCAATCACTAGGAACAGACGATCCCACCGTACTGTCTCTATCGGTTGCAACTAGCGGTACAAGACTCAATGTGAATAGGAGGCTTGGCTGATTCATCACTTCCGCTGGCTCTGCATGGGTCACTTAGTTATTCGTATGATCCAGATTGAGGCTTGGTATGGTACTGCTGGCTGGCTTTGTTTTGATATTAATAGCGGTGACAGGAAGTGTTCCCCATGCCCCAGAAGAAGTCCAATCGTGACGAAACCGGTCGGGCGGCGACAGACGCTGTCCTAGTCGCCGCAACTTTTAACATTTTTATGCTGCAGTTTTTTAATATTAGATGCACCTTCAATGGCCTTTCTGTTTAGTGCATTTATTTCAATAAACACCTTTAAAAGGTTTTACGCTATTGGAAGCCTCATTTATTTTCTTTTGGGTGTTGCTTGGCTGACATGAGGTTTTGATTCTGCTGCGGGAGGAACAGCTGGAGAGATGTATACTGCCTGCACTACTTCCTTATTGATGCCTGGAGCTGGTATATCCCAAAGCGCACTTGACCTTCCATAATGGAGGGTCCACACCATGGGATAAGAGCACATCCTGACTATATGTTGGTGGCGTCACTTGGTGGAGGATATCGTTGGATTCCTTTTGCACTGGCACTTTATACAGCACTTCTGGTTTTCCTTGATCTGTTAGATTCATAGATCATCTGTTGGACTTTATTTACTTTAGTATTTATTTAGCACAACTTTTTTTATTTTTCATTTACTATTTATATACTTAAAGAATTTCTTGTGATTTTTTTTTTTTACTCTCTTCCGCTATGTGCCATTCGTGTTCTATCTAAGCCACCCTAATTGCACCCTTACATTTTTTGTTGAATTCTTTGTAAAGATGGAATGCTGATGATGATCCCTCAACCTTATATTTTTTGAAGGCCTTTGCCTTTGCTTTTATATGCATTTTCATGTTGGAGTTAAGGCACTCAGGACTTTTATTAGCTCTTTTAAATTTATTTCTCATTGGGATGCACTGGCTAATACTATTATTTAATATGCTATTAAAGCATACCCATTTTTCCTCCGTGTTTTGTGTTCCTAGAATTTTATCCCATTTAATATCTTCAAGCAAGGAGCATACTTTATGGAACTTGGCTCTTTTGAAATTCAGTGTCTTTGTATTACCCTTATGTTTCCTATTTGTGTGATTTATATTGAAACTAATTGACCTGTGGTCACTGTTTCCTAAATTGCCCCTTTTTTTTACATCTGCGATCAGGTCTGTATTGTTAGTAATCAGTAGGTCTAGTAATGCATTGTTCCTTGTTGGTGCAATTACCATCTGATCCATGAAATTGTCCTGTAAGACATTTAGGAAATGGCGAGCCTTAGCCGAATGCGCGGTTCCTTCTGCCCCAGTCTATGTCTGGATAATTAAATTCCCCCATTATAATGACACTTCCCATTTATGCCGCCATTCCAAACAGTGATAGGAGGTCTACCTCCCCCTCCTCTCTCTGGTTAGGGGGTCTATAGTATTCTCCTAGTATTACTTTCCCCTTGGTTTCCTCCCCTTGAAGTTCTACCCATAAGGATTCCACCTCCTCCCTTGCTCCATTAGTGATGTCGTCCCTCACATTCACTTGTACATCATTTCTGATATACAGGCATACCCATCCCCCCCCTTTTTTTTCACCCTCCCTATCTCTGTAATATAGGGAATACCCTTGAATGGTTGCCAGCCAATCATGAGAGCTGTTGAACCAAGTCTCCGAAATTCCCACAAAATCTAAATCCTCCTCGTACAACAGTATTTCTAGTTCTCCCATCTTCTCTGCTAGACTCCTGGCTTTGGTGAACAAGCCACGTAGTTTTTCCTGGTTGCATACTATCTCATTGTTGGGCGTTCTGAGGCTGCAAATTGGATTTGTTACTATACTTACCTCGGGTTTGGGTGCTTTAGTCAACCTACTACTAATGCCCCCAATACTACCCTCTGGAATTTGTTCCACGCTGACTATCTCTACATCTGGACCATTCCCCCCCCCCGTAGCCTAGTTTAAAAGCCCCTCTAACTTATCGGCCATTTTCTCTCCCAGTCGAGTTGCACCCTCCCCATTTAGGTGCAGTCCGTCCCCGCTAAAGAGCTGGTAATCGACTGAGAAGTCAGCCCAGTTCTCCAGGAACCTGAACCCCTCCTTTCTACACCAGATCCTCAGCCACTTGTTTACTTCCCTACTCTCCCGCTACCTATGGCTCGAGGTACCGGTAGTATTTTTCAGAATACTACCTTGGCGGTCCTATTTCTCAATTTACCTCCTAGGTCCCTAAAATCGTTTTTTAGGACACTCCATCTTCCTCTGACTTTGTCATTGGTGCCAACGTGCACCATGACAGCCAGGTCTTCCCCAGGCCCTCTCAGTAATCTGTCCACCAGATCCGTGATGTGCCGAATCCGAGCACCTGGTAGACAACATACAGTTTGGAGCTTCAGGTCTTTGTGACAGATTGCCCTCTCTGTCCTTCTGAGAATTGAGTCCCCTACCACCAGAATCTCTCTATCCTTTCCTTTCTATCCTGACTTTTTCCACTCTACCCTTCCTAACTGTCACCCATCTACTCTGCTTTGGTGCCTGCACAACTTTGTATCCACCTGCCTCTGTGCCGGCACCTGCTGGGTGCATTCCCAGCTCTCCTTTAGTATAGAGATTCTTTTCAGTGTTGACAGTTGCTTCCCTAGATTCAGAACATGGGCTTCCAGGGAATCAACGTGCTTACATTTTGCACAGCAGTATTTGCCCTAGTTCTGCGAAAGTGCAAACGTGTCCCAAAAGACCACTACACATTAACAGCCGTGTGTTCCTTGAAGACACCTGGAAACTAATCTTAACCCTTTCTATGCCAGAACCATTTTTTTGTTTTTGAAAAATCATTTGAGGCCTGAAGATTAGTTAAAAATAAAATGCTTTGGCTGTACATACACTTTAAGACTGGGCAGATCTCCAGCATTTGTTCCACGTACAAGTCAGAAAAGTGTCAGAAAAGTGTCTATTACCTGATGGATGAACTGGACAGAGCCGGGAGGGGTTGGCGAGCAGTTTCTGTGTGCGGACGGGGAGATGCAGAATCAGTTATGAGACCAGGAGGGAGGAAGAGAGGCCCAGTCTGAGAGTGAAAGGGCGGTCACTGTATTGCTGCCAAAAGAAAAAAGAAATGTGCCTACTACGCCAGATGGCTCTGTGCCAAACACAGGCTCCCTAAGCTTGCAATTATACATTATAAGCCGAAATTCCCAAAGTATCATAAATAGCGACACAACTGGGACACAATTGTAGCACCCTGGGGTTTAGTCAGGAAGCTCCTCACCCAATTCCCTGTCAGGAGTAGCTACTGTAGATAACTGTTAGAGATCCGCTGATTTCTCCCTAAGTTTGGCCTTGTTGTACTTTTCTCTTCTGCCGCTAGGTGGCCGGGCACTTAGTGACATTAGATGTGAGAAGGACATTTCAAGGTCAAGTTATGAGTATATGGGGTATCTCAGCGAATGGGCAGGGGTTTTCTTAAATCCCTTTGCCTGCTGGGAGAGCCTATATCAGTGATGGTGAACCTTGGCACCCCAGATGTTTTGGAACTACATTTCCCATGATGCTCATGCACTCTGCAGTGTAGTTGATCATCATGGGAAATGTAGTTCCAAAACATCTGGGGTGCCAAGGTTCGCCATCACTGGCCTATATATTCGGGTAGAGTCAGGTGATCTATGTTCTGTGACACCTGGATGCAGTGCCGGCCCAAGACATGGTGCTGCCTGGTACCAAGAATGAAATGCTGCCCCCCCCCCCCCCCCAAAAAAAATAAAAATCACTCCCACCAAAAGGCCCCCACATTTATTATTTTATATCATGATAACTAAAATTAAATCTTTAAGGCGCTGTAGGAGCGGTGAATACACCGCTCCTAAAGCGCCCCCTACCCATTAAAATCAATGGGCAGTGCCTCTGAACCGCCGGCAAAGCGCCGCTGCAACGCCGCTTTGCTGGCAGTTTTAACCCTTTTTCGGCCACGCTAGCGGGCGAAAAGCGCCGCAAAAACAACGGTAAAGCCCCGCAATGCCTCAGTGTAAAAGTAGCCTTACTGACAATCTGATCTATCTTGCACAGAGAGGGAGTTGAAGCACAGCAGTAATTAACCTCTTTTATGCCTGTTCCCAATAAAATTCGCCACTATTGTAAAACTATTGCATCTTGATTAGAAGCCATCAAAATCATACAAATAATTTTATAGTTTGTATGTAAAACGCATGTTTCTTTTGTAAATCTGCATGATCATTTACAAACAGTATAGAAGAAAAGGCCCCATTGAAGTGTTTCCAGGGAAAACATGGGTACAATAGAAAGATCAGTCCCATTCAATCCAGCTTGAGTCCCTTATAAAAAAAAATCTTAGAGAGAAATAACTTGAAGTTGTACTACCAACCAACCTAACTCACCTTGTTTTTCAGATAGGCAGAGAGGCTGCCCAGGCTCAGCTCACACTCTGTCACGGGCACAGCCACACAGGCAGCTCTCCTCAGACCCTTCCTTCCCTCACGCTGGAGATGGAAGAGGTGGGCGGAGCAATTGATTGGCCTGAAGGCTGAGCGCTGTGAATGCTGGGGCGGCCGCGGCCTCTGACGTCAATGGTTACTAGGCTCCGGGCGGCAGGCGATTCTAACAACCAGTGCAGGAGACAGCGCACAGTGCACAGCAGATCAGCATCTGCTCCGCTCCGCTCTGCTCTGCTCCTGAGAGTCTTGCTGACTGATCCGGGATTCCTGTCGGTAACTTCTTGCCGGCCTGGATGCCGCCCCCTGTTAAATGCCGCCTGGAGCCATGGTCCCATTGGGTCCCATGGTAGGGCCGGCCCTGCCTGGATGGCTGTCTGGGTGGACGTGTGTCGTATGCCCTGGGCTGCTAGGCCAATGATTGGTCCTACACCGGGGCATCTGGCTGCCAGGTCTAGTGAGGGCCTATCCAGAAGTAAGAGAGCAGCGCAGGGTTGGGACTGCGGCTTGCAGTCCAACCAGAAGTGACGGCTCTGCCGGCCAGAGAACCTATCGTGGTCGGAGGTAGAAGGGAAGCTGTCGCCACTAACCACCTTTACCAGGGACCACAGTGAGTAGCGGAAGCAAGTACCGGAGCAACATTCTCACCTAACGGGCGCGGTGGAGAATCAGGAAACTTCAGCCGGTGACCAAACCAGGGACCCAGCCAGCAGAGGTGACGCTTGCAGGGCAGCCTTGTGTGTCAAGCCAGGGACCGAGCCAGTTAGCAGGGGTGAAGCTTGAGAAGTATCTGGAGTCCCAAGCTAGGGACCCAGCAGGGAAGCGTGGGTGACACTTGAGGGAGATACCACCACAAAGTCATAAGGAGCTTAAGGGATTCATAGTCAGTGAATCAGAGGGTCCAGTGAGAGACTGGGAGCTCAAGGGGCTGAAGAACTACAAGTAGAAGTTGTAGTGAAGCTGAGAGAACTGTTGAACTTTGTGTTAGGAACTGTTGAACATTGTTGCCATAGGAGACAGCAATCCTGCACGCGCAGAAGTGGCGCCTTCCTGGGGCCTTTCCCTGTACGGCTGTCCTCCTATTGAAGTCTCAGAGTTACCACATATTGAAGGATGTCTGCGGCCTTCTTGTATGACATCTAAGTGCACCTATTGTTCTGTGCTATCGCCCTCTTTCGGCTAAGGGTTCCTACGAACTTAAGACAGGTCTTCTCAGAAGAGTTGAAGCTGTTATAGCCTCAAAGAGTAGGCCAACTCAGTATTGAACCCTATGGACTAAGACTGGGATGCCATTAAAGTTCATGTGCGTGTAAAGGCAGGTGTCCCAATACTTTTGGTAATATAGTGTTTATCCACCTATGCGTATGAATGTGTAAATTGGGTTTTGCGTCAGTGGTAAATTGGACACACTTACGAGGGAAAGTGTGAGAGTGGGAAGTTTGTCCCTACTTACTATCACACATTACCATACGTGAAGATATGCAGAAACTCTTGTCATTATGGTTTGGCACTCAGCCAGGTAAAGTGCATTTACAATTACTTGTTTCAAGTGTGAAAGCAACGTTATTTTTCAAACTATTGCTGTAATTATGAGCAGGGCTGCTGATAGAAATCACGAGTCCCTTTACATCCTACCTGGCAAGCCCCCCCGAATATATTAAAACTATATTTTCATTTAAAATACAGTAAAATCATTATTAGGGGACACAAACATAACAGAGAACCTGTTTCTTTCAATTGTTTCTTACATTGTTAAAATTAGTTTATTTTACGATATTTAAAAATTATTTATTACAATGTTTAGCAATTATTTTCTTTACAATTTGTTATATTTTTAGAGGACAGGGAAGCCGGCAGCTCCACGGGGGCGGCAGAGTGACAGGGGGGCACACAGAGGGGGATCAGAAGCAGGCAGAACAGGGAGGGGGCTGGGGAAGTAATTACAGGAATGATGTCCTGTGTCTGTGTCTCTCCCTGCAGCAGCTGAAAGTCAGCGGAACGGAGAGAAACCGGCTTTCAGCTGCTGCAGAGAGCCTTCTGTAATTGCCCCTCTGCCTGGCTGCACCAATTTCCTTTGCTGTTCGGGCCCCCTATGTGCCCGGGCCCCCTACAGGAGGACTGGTAGTCCCCCCTATCTGCGGCCCTGATTATGAGTGACAAGAAACTGGCTGATTGCTAAATGACATGGTTATTTAAGCGGTTAGCAGAGTGCCAGGCTGGTACATGTTGTTCTACTGACAGAGAGAGTAGCGACCTTGCCTGAAATTTCTAGTGTAAAAATGAGAGACAAATTCACTTACTAGTCTTTCTCCTTTTCTTCACCCACAGCAGTCTCCATAAGCTGTACTGAGTTGCTGTCTCTAACTACACTGCCTCTTGCAAGCTGGTGAGATAAGGGAGAATGCAAAAGTGAAAGTGGGGAATGATAAAATCCTTGCTTATAGCTGAAAATTGTTAAATTGTATTACTAGTAAAAAAAAAAAAAAAAAAAGAATAATAAAAGTGCCATAAATATATCCCCTATTTTGTAGACTATATAACTTTTGCGCAAACCAATCAATATACGCTTGTGATTTTTCTTTACCAAAAATATGTAGACGAATACATATCGGCCTAAACTGATGAAGAAATTAGTTTTTTTTATATTTTTATGGAGGATATTTATTATAGCAAATGTAGAAAATATTGTTTTGTTTTTAAAATTGTCGCTCTTTTTTGTTTATAGCGCAAAAAAATAAAGACCGCAGAGGTGACCAAATACCACCAAAAGAAATCTCAATTTGTGGGAAAAAAAAGCACATCAATTTTGTTTGAGTACAGCGTCACACGACCGTGCAATTGTCAGTTAAAGCGAAGCAGTGCCGTATCGCAAAAAATGGCCTGGTCATTAAGGGGGCAAATTCTTCTGGGGCTTACAGTAAGTGGTTAATGTGCTGTTTCGAGACACTGCTAGCAATAATAATAATAATAATGAGAGCTATGATGTCATTAATCAGCAGTAGGGTTGTCACCTTTTCTTCAAGCCAAACCGAAAAACTTTAGCGGCACACAGCAATTTTTAATTTTTTTTCAAGGCGGAACTCTGTGGACTCTGGTGTAAAGAGGAACTCTGATGTAGGGGGGGTCTCTGTTTACCAAAGCCCCTCCTACATCAGAGTCCGCAGAGCACCCCTTACATCTGAGTCCAGTGGCGGCTGGACTGTGACCTTCCACTTTGCCACCCGTTTGGACTTTTCCAACTGCGGAGGGGCAATTGATGGGAAACATGTCCACATAGTCCCACCCCCCATCTCTGGGTCATACTTGTATAATTACAAGGGGTTTAATAGTATTGTGATGTTGGCGGTGGTGTCAGCTACTTACGAGTTCCTCTATGTGGACGTGGGGAAGAATAGCCAGATGTCGGATGGTGGAGCTATCGCCCAGACCGAGTTCTACAGGCGTCTCCACAATGGCAGCTTGGGCTTGCCACCTCCTGAAGACAATGTGGAAGGACTCCCATTCATCTTTGTTACGGATGAAGGATTTGCGCTGGGGGACCATCTTATGCGGCCATTCCCTATGAGGACCCTCACCCCGGACCAGAGGGTTTTTAATTACCGGCTGGCCAGAGCCAGAAGAGTGGTGGAGAATACGTTTGGAATAATGGCCAGCCGCTTCCGCCTATTTCTTACACCCATACACATGGCGGAATATAAACGTAATCACATTATCCTTTCTTGCTGTGTTCTCCACAACTTTTTAAGGAGAAATTCTTTGAACTATGTTGCCTCAGCTGGGCCTGAGGCCGGACTTATTAATGAACAAACCCTGACGGCTCTTGAAACTGGCCGTCCCGGCTTGCCCCCTCAAAGCGCCCGCGAGGTCCGTATAAAATACATGGAATACTTTGCGGGTAAGGGGGACATTGATATGCCAGACAATGTCTGAGACATTTTTAAAATAAATTTATTTTTGAAACTGAACTAATATTTGCTTTGATTTACTGCTTGGCTTTCTTTTAGCTGTCTCCTCGGTAATCTAATGGTATTTTTTTTTGGCCTTTTTCTTCAACAGTGCAAACAAAATTTCTTTGAGACATGAGGTGACAATCTCTTCTTCAGCTAACTATTATTATTATGTTGTGTGTCTGCTACCTTGTTTTTGTTGTTAATGTATGTAATGCATTACTGACAAAAATACTCATCATTTTCAGCACCATGACAGAAATTTGGGGAGTCAGGAAAATGGCGTGATTATGCCAAATTAAAAAGCACTGTGGGTGTTATTTACTAAAGGCAAATCCACTTTGCACTACAAGTGCACTTGAAACTGCACTGAAACTGCACTTGTAGTGCAAAGTGGATATGCCTTTAGTAAATAACCCCCATTGTCACTGAAAACACCAACTTTACTCCAAAAACTCATTTTGAGCATTGAAAGAAGAAGCCACACATTGTTGATTATCAAACTTTTTACTCAAAGCACAATCACATGTGCATTTATAAAAGGGGTTTTGAACAAACCAACATCTTTGGTGTATAACATTTTTTTGGGTCACATTAAAAACAGGCCTATTTCAAAGCATAACATATACAACTCAGGAACTTAGAAAGTTCAACATTGATAAAGTGAAGGCAATATCAGACATTAGTATGTCCAAACTGTGTTGATCTTGCCTCCATCAGATGGGGTGAAGTCACCCCTGTAAAAGCCAAATTTTGAAGATGCACACAAATTGGGATTCCAAATGGGGATTTCCCTCCTGATCCCATGTCTAATGTCAACATGTGCTAGCTCCCATCATGGGGGATCAAAGGACGTGTTTTGGGGGTGCAACCCCTTCCTCTCAGCTACTTTATTAGCGAGGAAGGGGTTGCACCCACAAAACGCATACCTTGATCTCCCGTGATGGCAGATAGCACATGTTGACACACCGTGTGCATCTTCAAAATTTGGCTTTTAAAATACTTAAAAAATTTTTAGGAAATCAAAAAATAGACGAGAAAAAATGTGTTTGGGGTGTTTTATATTCTCCCTAAAACATCAATGATGTTCTTCATTTTTTTTTGAACACCATTGATGTTTTTCTTTAGATTTTCTAAATCGCGATTGCACCCCATTATCTCCCCGATGAGGATCTGGGCACTTTCACTGGTGAAATTACATTCTTCTTCCACAACATCCCCATCACCTAAAAACAAAAACAAAAAAAACACCATGTATTATAAATATGCAGGCATAGATCTCTTACCTGAAGCTGTGGTCTCGGACACTCACCTGTTGTGGTGACTATTTCGCCAATTTCAAAAACGTCTCCCTCCTCCTCCTCTGCTTGGGTTTGGGGGATTTCCCCTTCTTCCTGAGGTGGGGGGTCCCTGGTGTCCTCTGATGAGTGGTGTCCTCCGAGTCTTTTCTCCCCTATGTGAATAAAAAAAAGGTATACTTAGCACACAGATATTGGAGGGCAGAAATAGAATATGAAACATTGCTTGGAAGTGTTGTCCAATTGTCTGTTTTGGCAGAGTTCCAAGCTGAAAACATTATTTGTTTCCCTTTCTAAAGCTGGAATACTTACCTGTTTTGTGCAAGTTTCACAGATGGAGACACCCCTATAGTATCCACTGGAGCACCTGTGTGGGACACCCTAATAAAAAGTTTGTTCTTGTGTCCCTCACTAGTGCTCCTGTGTCCAGATGTGTAAACAGCTGCTGAGTGTCCTCTCCTCACACTGAATCAAGTTTGCATTTCATTCTAGTTACAAACCCATCTAGACAACAAACTTCTTTTAATAGAACTAGGCCTGATAAAATGTAGTGAACTGCATCTGCCCAAAAAATCGTATTTTAGTGGCCGAACGAACAGTGTTTCCTACGAATGATTAATGTGTCCATGAGCATGAAAGTTGCCATTTTTAACTGAACAGTAAAGAAAAGGACATGGAGCAGCACAAACATAATAATAATAAGAATAGGAACACAGGACAACTACTTACTTTTTGCAGCACTCTCCTGATCCTTCTGTACTGATCGTGCTCCCTCAGTTTCAGGTCCGACCAGCATTTCCTCAGTTGATCCTTGGATCGTCGTACCCTAAAATTCCTGTGCAGACTCTTCACAACTTTAGCCACGATCTTGGCCTTTCTCACATTTGGGTTTGAGTACAGTCCATACTTCCCATCATAGTCGGGCCTTTTCAAGATGTCACCATCTCCACCATCTCTACAAAGGACATATTTGATGCCTAAATCTCCTGCGGGATCGGGACATTTCTGGCTCCGGGCTTTCCTCCTCCTCGTTGCTGAAATTATCACGTACCTGCTGTGTCTCCGCCATGTGCTCTCTCTCCCACTGAGCCGCAAGAGAAGGGGCGGGGAATAGACTAGAAAGAACGTCAGGGGCGGGCGGAGTTGTATATAAAGAGTAACGCGCGTGCGTCGTACGTACGATCTGTGAGCGGGAGGAAGGAGTAGCGGAAGCGCCGATTGTTATAACGAAGGTACAATTTTAACTTGGGCCTATACTGCTTATAGATTAAGGCCTATATTGGGAGAAGATTAGGAGAGTTTAGCCTGATATTAGGGTTTTTCTTGTGTTGTGTCTTGCAGAGAAAATGGATATCTTCAAAGACCACAGTTTCCTCCCCCTATTCATAGAAAAGTACAGGGAGCTGCCCTGTCTGTGGCAGGTGAAACATCCACAATATAATAACAAATTAAAGAGGCAGGCAGCGCTGGAGAAACTGCTGGAATTGGTTGAAGCCGCAGGTCCCTACAGCAACCATCCCCTATTTAAAAGCCAAAATTGGTGGCCTGAGGAGCACATATCTTAGGGAGCGCAAGAAGGTCCAGGATTCCATGAGATCCGGAGCTGCAGCAGATGATATTTATGTCCCCAGGCTGTGGTACTGCGACAGACTGTATTTTCTGTCAGACCAGACTAAAGTCGGGGAATCCCTCTCAACCCTACCTTCCACTCTTCCTTCCACCCCAGCTGAGGCTTCCGATGTCCAACCTGGGCCTTCCAGCCAGGAAGAAGTGGAGGAGCCCAGCTTGAGCCAGGTATAGCATTGTTCTACAGATTTCTTGTCAAAAAATAAATTATGTTTACTAGATGTTATTATTGATCACTAATTGCTGATTTAATAAAGGCGTTTACATAACAATAGACAGTAGTAGCCAAAAATAATTGGGACAAGAATGAAAAATGCTGGGGTCAGAATGATAGTTTTTTATATTTGTTAACATTCAATTTGCAACTCTCATGAGCTGAAAATTGTGTGTGATTGATGAACAAAAAAATAAAACTATGTCCCTTTTTCATACACAGGAAGACCTCAGGCAGGAGGAGGCTGTGGAATGTGGCACACAGGAGGAGGCTGTGGAATGTGGCAGCCAGGAGGTGGCCGTGCCCAGTAGCCTCACAGAATCCCAGGTCCCTCCCCCCCCCCGCCTTCCAACCAAAAGACCCAGGAAGGAGAGGAACGTGGAGGAGTCAGCACTCAGGCTGATTGGGGAGGCTTCTGCGGCCCTCAGAACCACCCCCACTCATCAAGAGGCCTTTGCCTCCATGGCTGCATGCAAACTGCAGCACATGGAGGGGCAACGCCTCTTGTGTGAGGAAATCATGTACCACACACTAAATAGGGGGTTGAGGGGACAAATCACCAACAAAACCCACCCGTGTGAGTTGGACCATCCTCCTCCTCCTCCTGCCACACCTCCAACACCACAGCCACAGCCCGGAAGGAAGAGTGCAAGGAAGACAAGAAAGTGATGGCCTGGGTTCAGTCTGGTCTGACAAAAGATGCAGGCTCTTGGAGGACCACAGCCTGGGGACATGTATGTCATCTGCTGCTGTTCATGATCTCTTGGACTTCTGGACCAGATTGTACTCCCTTATATATGGACTCCTCAGGCCACCAATTTGGCCATAAAATAGTTGATGTCTGCCCTGGGGGCCAAAGGCTTTGCCAGTTTCAGCTGTTTCTCCAGCGTTGCCTCCCTCTTTATTTGGTTATGACCCCTAATAAAGGTTTTTTTTTCTAATAAATACTTGCCTATGTGTTTTACTTCAAAAAGGACAGTTTGTTTGTGAGTAGGCAGGTACATTTCAAAAATACAATGTCAAATTAACAAGGGACACCAACACCAACCAACCTCCTTGAGATTAAAAAATATAAGATAATAATGGTGTTGTGGTAACTTGACACACAAAACCCACCAAAAAAATCATGGAGATCACCAAAAAAAAACAGGAGATCTTGATTAAAAAAGCAAACACAAAATAATAAAAAATATAAAAACATAAAACTAAAAAAATTGTTCGGTAGATCTGATGAATAAAAATATTATATTCATGAAATCACGAGAAATAATAAAGAAATAAGTTTGTGAGAACTCTGTGTGAATATGAGCAGCAAAACAACTTCATTCTTCTAGCATTCTAAAGAAGAAGAAAATGCGCTGCATTAAAAAATTTAAAACATTGCAGCATGACGAAAGTGCTATATCCATTACGAACGCTAGTTTTACCAGACCGAGCACTTCCATCTCGTAATTTATTCTGAGCATGCGTGGCACTTTGTGTGTCGAAATTGGCTACACACGATCGGAATTTACACGAACGGATTTTGTTGTCGGAAAATTTTAGATCCAGCTCTCAAACTTTGTGTGTCGGAAAGTCCGATGGAAAAAGTCCAATGGAGCCTATACAAGGTTGGAATTTCCAACAACAAGCTCCGATCGCACATTTTGCATCGGAAAGTCCGGTCGTGTGTACAAGGCATTAGGGTGTAAATTTTTGATTTCACTCCTCACTGCCTATCACAGTTTCAGAGGCCATGGAATGCCTAGATGGCACAAAAGCCCCCAAAATGACCCCATTTTGGAAAGTAGACACCCCAAGCTATTTGCTGAGAGGTATGGTGAGTATTTTGCAGATCTCGCTTTTTGTCAAAAAGTTTTGAAAATTTAAAAACAGAAAAAAAAATGTTTTCTTTTCTTTCTTCATTTTCAAAAACAAATGAGAGCTGCAAAATACTCACCATGCCTCTCAGCAAATAGTTTGGGGTGTCTACTTTCCAAAATGGGGTCATTTGGGGGGGGGGGTTGTGCTATCTTGGCATTTTTTGTCCTTCAAAACTGTGATAGGTAGTGAGGAGTGAAATCAAAAATTTACGCCCTTAGAAATCCTGAAGGTGGTGCTTGGGTTTCGGGGCCCCGTATGCGGCTAGGCTCCCAAAAAGTCCCACATATGTGGTATCCCTATACTCAGGAGAAGCAGCAGAATGTATTTTGGGGTGTAATTCCACATATGCCCATGGCATGTTTGAACAATATATCATTTAGTGACAACTTTGTGCAAAAAAAAAAAAAAAGTTTGTCATTTTCCCGCAACTTGTCTCAAAATATAAAATATTCCATGGACTCACTATGCCTCTCAGCAAATAGTTTGGGGTGTCTACTTTCCAAAATGGGGTCATTTGGGGGGGGGGTTGTGCTATCTTGGCATTTTATGGCCTTCAAAACTGTGATAGGTAGTGAGGAGTAAAATAAAAAATTTACGCCCTTAGAAATCCTGAAGGCGGTGATTGGTTTTTGGGGCCCCGTACGCGGCTAGGCTCCCAAAAAGTCCCACACGTGTGGTATCCCCGCACTCAGGAGAAGCAGCAAAATGTATTTTGGGGTGTAATTCCACATATAACCATGGCATGTGTGAGCAATAAATCATTTAGTGACAACATTTTGTAAATTATTTAATCACTTGGGACAAAAAAATAAAATATTCAATGGGCTCAACACGCCTCTTAGCAATTTCCTTAGGGTGTCTACTTTCCAAAATGGGGTAATTTGGGGGGGTTTGTACTGTCCTGCCATTTTAGCACCTCAAGAAATGAGATAGACAATCATAAACTAAAAGCTGCGTAAATTCCAGAAAATGTACCCTAGTTTGTAGACGCTATAATTGTGTGACTAAAATTGGGTTTATTGGATTTTTATTTTAACAAAAAGTAGAAAATATCATTTTTTTTCAAAATTTTCGGTCTTTTTCCATTTATATCGAAAAAAAAAAAAATCGCAGAGGCAATCAAATACCATCAAAAGAAATCTCTATTTGTGGGAAAAAAAGACGCAAATTTAGTTTGGGTACAACATTTCATGGCTGCGCAGTTACCAGTTAAAGCAGCGCAGTGCCAAATTGTAAAAAGTCCTCTGGTCTTTGGCCAGCCAAATGGTCCAGGACAAAAGTGGTTAAAAACCTGTTATATCGCAATAAACCAGCTAGGAAGGCATCGCTGGAGAAACTGCTACGATTTTTGAAGACGCAGGTCCCCAACGCAGACACTGAGTTTGTGAAGAGGAAAATTGGTAACTTGAGAAGCATGTATAGGAAGGAGCTTAATAAGGTCCAGGCTTCCATGAGATCAGGAGCAGCAGTAGAAGACGTGTATGCACCCAGTCTGTGGTACTACAACAGGATGCGGTTTCTGGAAGACCAGATGGAAGGGAATCACTTTCTATACTTCCATCCAGCCTTCCCTTAACCTTTCACTCAACCCCCGCTGAGGCTTCCAAGGACCAACCTGGGCCTTCCATCCTGGAAGAAGTGGAGAAGCCCAGCTGGAGCCAGGTATAGTATTTTTTAACATATTTATTGTCCGAAAATTATTGTTGTCAACTAGATGTTATTATTGATAAATGAATGATTTAACAAAAAGTGTTTACATATTAATAGACAGTAGGGGCCAAAAATGATTGGGACAAGAATAAAAAATGCTGGGCTCAGAATGATAGTCTTTTCTATTTATTAAAATTCAATTTGCAACAGTCATGAGCTGAAAATTGTGTGTGATTGCTGAACCAAAAACTAAAACTATGTCCCTTTTTCATACACAGGAAGACCTCAGCCAGGACAAGGCTCTGGAATGTGGCAGACAGGAGGAGGCGGAGGTAAGTGTCAGCCAGGAGGAGGCGGGGGAAAGTGTCAGCAAGGAGGTGGGGAGGTAAGTGTCAGCCAGGAGGAGGTGGGGGTAAGTGTCAGCAAGGAGGTGGCGGGGGTAAGTGTCAGCCAGGAGGTGGCCAGGCCCTGTAGCCTCACCCAATCCCAGGTGCCTCCCCTCCGCCTTTCAACAAAAAGGGCCAGGAAGGGGAGTAACGTGGAGGAGGCAGCACTGGGCCTCATTAAGGACGCTAATGTGGCCCTGAAAAGCCCCCCCGATGCTGAAGAAGCCTATGGCTGCTATGTAGCTGCAAAATTGCCACAAATGGAGGAGGGCCAATGCCTCAGGTGTGAGAAAATTATTTTTGAGGCCATTCATAAGGGGTTGAGTGACCAAATAAGTGATAACATGCACTTAGTTGCGCTCGCCCATCCTCCTCCTTCTTCTGCCACAAGTCCACCTCCAGAGCCACAGCCTCCAAGGAAGGCTGCAGGGAAGGCTGCAGGGAAGCGTGGTGGGAAGGCTGCAAGGTAGACAAGAAAGTGATGGCCTGGGTTCAGTCTGGTCTGACAGAAGACGCAGCCTGTTGTAGTACCACAGCCTGGGGTCATATATGTCATCTGCTGTTGTTCATGATCTCTGGGAGTCCAGGACCAGATTGTGCTCCCTATTATATGGACTTCTCAGGCTACCAATTTTAATTTACAAAGAGCTGATGTGTGCCCTGGGGGCCAAAGGCTTCGCAAATTCAAGCAGTTTCTCCAGCGTTGCCTTCCTCTTTATTTTGTTTTTATGAGCTAGAATAAATGTTTTTTTATATGAAAATACTTGCCTATGTGTTTTTCTTCAAATAGGACAGTTTGTGAGTAGGCAGGTACATGTCTAATTAACAAGGGACACCAACACCAACCTCCTTGAGCTTTATAAAAATACGAAATAATAATGTTGTTGTGGAAACTTGACACACCAAGAATAAAAAATTATGAAGATCACTAGAAACTAATTTAAAAATAATCCAAAAAACAGGAGATCTTGATTAAAAAAAAAAAAAAAAATGACTATAAAAAATAATTCTAAACATTATTATGGAGATCTGGCTTTAAAAAAAAAATATTATTCAGGAGATCACAAGGAATAATAAAGAAATAAGTTTGTGAGAACTCTGTGTGAATATCAGCAGCATACACACGGTCGCATTTTCCGACCAAAAGCTCTCAACGGTCTTTTGCTGGCCGAATTTCATGTGTATGGGGTATGACACTCAGCATGCATACGTGTAAACAAAGTACTATAACTGATGTCTGCATTAGGACCCAATTACACTTCTCCTAGGTGATAATGAGAACTGTCCACTGGAGTGCATACAAGTCTTGTGTACACGGATATTTGGAAGCTGACACAGGAAACCCCCTCTGTAAAATTCGAAGGGCCCATTCAGACTTTGGGGTCCTTGTGTGTTGCTTTAACGCACATTTTTTTTTTTTTTTTTTGCATTAACGTTTTGCATTAAGGCAGCAAATTCAAATAAGCTGGCAACCACTCATAAGGGGCACATCTGGTGTACAGACCCGGAACTCAGCACAGGGATGGTGGGAACCCCTCATAATGGGCACAGCAGGTGTACAGGCCTGGAAACTCAGCACAGGGATGGTGGGAACACATCATAATGGGCACAGAAGGTGTACAGATCTGGGAACTCAGCACAGGGATGGTGGGAACTCCTCATAATGGGCACAGCAGGTGTACAGACCCAGGAACTCAGCACAGGGATGGTGGGAACCCCTCATAATGGGCACAGCAGGTGTACAGACCCGGGAACTCAGCACAGGGATGGTGGGAACCCTTCATAAGTGTGCAGCGAGACTGGTGTACAGTGACATTGCAGTTGGTGAGAGTGGCCCCCAGGCCGGGGGGGGGACAGCACCGCTGGGAGATGGCAAGGTTTACCCGAGGCAGGCACACCAACAGTTCACCATAGCGTGCTACACATCTGCCTCATTGATTTCCTCTGGGTGCCCAAGGCTAAACCCCAAGGAAAGAAAAAGAGTATCTACACTCCTGGGTCGAATGTTTTTCATTGAGTTAAAGCTCAATTCTAGATAGGGATATTTTTGCAGTCACATTGGTCCAGCTTGGATGTATCATACCTGTGAAAGTGGAGAATCATTGTAGCTGCCACTGCTAATACAGTGATCAGTGTTGAATTCTGGATCCCTTGCCGAGTAGCTGCCCTGCTGCAAAGTAGCCACATGGGGGCACTCACTCAGCATGGGCACCCTTCAGAGAATGCTTTGCATTTTCGTGTGAAAAGCGTTCTCTGATTGGACAAGCTGGAAAGATGCTCTACATTTGCATTGTCTATGCTGCCAATCAGCATGGTGTGGTGGAGGCATGGAAACATCACTTGGGTTTCCTACTGAATTTGCTCACTAGCTTAACTAGTAGGGGAAAAAAGTAAGGGGAAAAAAAGTAAGGGAAAAAAAAAACTGTTTTAGCTTTTTGTAAAGTTTTTTTTTTTTTTTTAAACAACCTGTTAGTTTTTTATTAGATCACATCTTTTTTACCATCATACAATTTATAGGCTCCAGAAAGAGTCCCAACGTTTCTTGTAAAAATCTCTTGCATTATTATTATTTTGTCTTAAAATGTCATTAAGGTCTCTCTATCGAAGTTTGGCTCCAAAGAGCCCACTATTTACAGATGGTGGTTTTGGTCTCAGGTTTCCAGATAGTGGTTACGGACCTGGGTTTCCAAATGCTGATTTTAGTCCTGGGTTGTCAGATGTCGGTTCTGGGTTTGCAGATTGTGGTTCTGGACCTGGGTTTGAAGATGGCAGTTCTTGGTTTGCAGATGGTGGTTCTGGGTTTGCAGATGGCTGTTCTGGACCTGGGTTTTCAGAAGGTGGTTCTGGTTATGGACCTGGGTTTGCAGAAGGTGGTTCTGGACCTTGGTTTCCGGAAGGTGGTTCTGGACCTGGGTTTGCAGATGGTGGTTCTAGGTTTGCAGATGGTGGTTATGGACCTGGTTTTGCAGAAGGTGGTTGTGGACCTGGGTTTGCAGAAGGTGGTTTTGGGTTTGCAGATGGTGGTTATGGACCTGGGTTTGCAGAAGGTAGTTTTGGACCTGGGTGTGCAGAAGGTGGTTCTGAGTTTGCAGATGGTGGCTCCAGCTGGTTCTTTATTACATACTAAAGGTGAGATCCGTGTTGGACATTTCCTTCTGGTAATATTCAAATCTCTCATTCTGGGCTATGGTGAATTGGTTCTTCCAGTCACCTCGAATTCCTGGTGGGAGTAGGGAGATGTCATGTGAGGTGTAATGGGAGTGCTGCAATCTCCTACTTAGAAATATTATGGTGCTGGATCCTGGGACAGTCTAAAGTATGCCCACCAACATTCTGGGTGAGTGTGCTGCACAAATTACGCCCACTGTTTTGGCTGGCCCCACCCAGACCCCACCTCTAAATATGCGGTTAATGCCCATCACACTCACTTTGCTGGTCCCACCTAGATCCTTCCCACTCGTGTCCCCAAACTCCGCCACCTATCCCTTTTTGAATTACTGCACAAGGTTGATGCTTTGATCCTGGGACAAGGCCCGGGACACAAAATCACTGGTACCAAAGACGAAGATGCAGGACCATCCCAGGAAATCCGGGGCAGTTAGCATTCCTACACTCGCATCTTCCTTGTATAGGTTTTGATGCAAATTATGCCCCGTACACACGGTCGGACATTGATCGGACATTCCGACAACAAAATCCTAGGATTTTTTCCGACGGATGTTGACTCAAACTTGTCTTGCATACACATGGTCACACAAAGTTGTCGGAAAATCTGATCATTCTGAACGCGGTGACGTAAAACACGTACGTCGGGACTATAAACGGGGCAGTAGCCAATAGCTTTCATCTCTTTATTTATTCTGAGCATGCGTGGCACTTTGTGCGTCGGATTTGTGTACACACGATCGGAAATTCCGACAACGGATTTTGTTGTCGGAAAATTTTGATAGCCTCCTCTCAAACTTTGTGTGTCGGAAAATCCGATGGAAAATGTGTGATGGAGCCTACACACGGTCGGAATTTCCGACAACAACGTCCTATCACACATTTTCCATCGGAAAATCCGACCGTGTGTACGGGGAATAACAATTGTATTAAAAATATTTTAAATGTTTTATATTATATGTTTGTGGACACTCAAGAAAAAGTTTCTGAGCATTCCAGTCTTTGTAATGCACAAACTTAATTTTGAATTTTTTTTTGTTGATTGTGCCAGTATTTGTATGACCACTATATATGTTGCAGTATGCAAGTGGTTTACAGGGGTTATGGCTGAAGCTATCAGCCATAACCACAATATTTTTTTTTTTCAGCCAGCCACTGCCTTTCTCATGCAAGAAATCTGAGCGGCTAATAAGCCACTGGATCGCTTTCAGAATGGATGCCCCCCCCCACCTCCTTCCCGCCCATAGCTGGTGTTTCTCGGGCTTACTGTTTTTAGGTAATGATCTGACAGGTCGCACGGCTGGCCATAGAGGTTACCAGAGACCAGATCATCTCTGATTGTCTCTATGGTCTTGGAGGACCGGACTGACGTCACTTCTGGTCTAGGGCGGAAGCAAACAATTTTTAAAAAAATTTTCTTCTTTTAAAGGTAGCGGAGAGATTTGGGGTCTTATTGACCCCAGATCTCTCCATAAAGAAGACCTGTCATGCTTATTTCTATTACAAGGGATGTTTACATTTCTTGTAATAGGAATAAAAGTAATAAAGAAAAATTTAAAGGGACAGTGTAAAAATAAAAAATAAATAAATAATTTTAAAAATTTAAAGCGCCCCATCCCTCTGTGCTCACGCGCAGAAGCAAACGCATACCTAAGTCGTGCATACATATGTAAACGGTGTTCGCACCACACATGTGAGGAATCACCGCGAACGTTAGAGCAAGAGCAATAATAATAATAAAATTAATAATAATAATAATTTTCTGTAACTCTAAACAGGTAACCTGTAAAAAAATTTAAAGCATCGCCTATGAAGATTTTTAAGTTTCGTAGTTTGTAGCCATTCCACGAGTGTGCGCAATTTTAAAGCTTGACATGTTTGGTATCTATTTACTTGGCATAACAACAGCTTTTATATTTTACCAAAATATTGGGTTATGTATATTGTATTTTTATGGATTAAAATTAATTATAGTATTTTTTCCAAAAAAAAATTGCATTTGAAAAACCGGGGCCTTTGGATGACCGGGTTGCACGGGGGGCAGTTAGCGGTGAGCGTGGTCGGAGAAAACCCTGTCCAGACCTCCCGCTGTGCGGCCATGCCTATGTCTCTATGTCAGCAGGGCAGGGAGAGGGAGGAGCTAGAGATCTGCACAGAGAGCAGGAGCCTTTCATATTGATAAGCACTGCAGGTAATCTTCCATTTGTTATTATAAGCTGGGCAGCTCCTGCCCTCCGTCCAGATCTGCAGCTCCCCCGCTCCCCCTGTAACTGTAACCTGAAATATGCTTTTAGCAGGCATGTATCTCATTTTAGGGAAGCTTGGAGCTTGCTAAAAACTTACTAAAGCTTAGTAAAAGGTTTAGATTAAGCCACATTCATCAAGACCTGTACTCACACTGTGGTTGTATGCAGGGCCGTCTTTAAGGCAGGGTAAAAGGGGCAGCTGCCCTGGGCCTCATCATTGTTGTGGGACCCAAAGCAGCTGCCTTATACTTGCCAACTATCCTAGTTCAAATTCCCTTGTCCCTTGAAGATTTAGTCCCGTGCTCTGTCCCGATATCTCAGTGTGAAGTTCTGTTACTAATGCTGCCCAGCTTTGCCCTCACTCACCTGTAGACCCTGTGTTTTCTTGGAAATAACCGGCATTGATATGTAAATATCGGCGGCATTAATATGTAAATGGAGGCATTGATATGTAAATAGATGCGGCGTTCATGTGTATATCATGCCCCCCTGAGGTCATATCCACCATCACTTCCGCTGAATGCTGCCCACTGGGGAGGTAAAGGGGCATGCTTTAAAGTCCTGCCTACAACTGCGGTCATTAACCACTTGCCTACTGGGCACTTAAACACCCTTCCTGCCCAGGCCAATTTTCAGCGCGGTCGCACTTTGAATGACAATTGCGCGGTCATGCAACACTGTACCCAAAATAAAATTGTAATCATTTTTTTTCACACAAATAGAGCTTTCTTTTAGAGGTATTTAATAACTGCTGGATTTTTTATTTTTTGCTAAAAAAAAACAAAAAAAGACTAAAAATTATGAAAAAAAAACAGTTTCATAGTTTGTTCTAAAATTTTGAAAACAGGTAATTTTTTCCCCTTCATTGATGTGCGCTGATGCAGCTGCACTGATGGGCACTGATAGGCTGTACTGATAGGCACTGATAAGGCGGCACTGATGAGGTGGCACTGAGAAGTGGCACTGATGGGTGGCGCTGATCGTTGGCACTGATAGGCGGCACTGATAGGCGGCACTGATAGGTGGCACTGATAGGCGGCACTGATAGGTGGCACTGATAGGCGGCACTGATAGGCGGCACTGATGGGTGGCTCTGATGGGCACTGGTAGGCATTGGTAGGTGACACTGATAGGCAGCACTGATCTGTGGCACTAATGATGAGGCACTGATGGGCATTGTTTGGCAGCACTGGTGGGCATTGATAGGTGGCACTGGTGGGCAAAGGTAGGTAGCACTGGTGGGCACTGGTAGGTGGCACTGGTGGGCACCGGCAGGTGGCGCTGGTGGGCACAGATAAGGCAGCGGCGGCTCTCTGTATGAGAAACCGATGTCCCTCTGACAGAAACTGCTGATGGGCTTTTTTTCCCCTCACGCTGTCAGCCATAGTATATGGTTCCCTCACTTGAATGAAACCATTCAAATTTAATGATTAGGTAAGTGCTATTTCTTTGCATACCTTATTTTAGACCCGAAACTTGCTGTCTGTGCGTCTCTATGCAATAGAGACAGATCGTAGCTGGTGGGAGAGGCCAACGGGGTGCTGTACATAGCTGTTGTGTCCGATATCATGTCCCACTCTAGGAGCCATTGATCCCACCTCTCTACAGGACACAGAGTGGTAATGTCACAGCCAACAGCAGAAAACCACAGAGCCCAACAGGGTGTGCTTTATTCGAAACACCTGGAAGTTTCAGATAGCAGCTCTCGGAGAACGTTAAAGCCACTTAGTGTTGGAGAATTAGGTATAAACCTTTTTTAGTCTACAGCCAGGGTTGCTTTCATTTGTTTTTGTTTTTTTAAAAGATCGCTTTAAAGGAAACCTATCATGAATGAAGCATGTAGCTTGGGCAGCTCAGTGGGTAAGTGGTTAGCAATAGCACCTCTGCCTAGCGGCACTAGGGTCGTCGGTTTAAATCCCAACCAACCCAATCCCAGCTAGACCTACTGAGAGTGTCACTTTCCTGGATATAAGGGTCCTTTTAAGGGGACTCTTAGGTTGTATTTGTCGTGGAGATCCTATGCTTTAGTTTGTCTAAAGCAGAGTAATGCCTCCAGATGCTCCAGATAAAAGGAAACTTTGCTTGTTTATCCAGTACCTTGGCCTGCATTTCTTTCATAAGCATTATATTGTTTATTTCGCTCACCCATTCTACAAGGGATGGGGGAGTGGTAGTTTTCCAATCTCTGGGGATCAATTGTCGCCCTGTACTGAGGAAAAATTTTAAAAGGTTGTGCTTTTGTGATTTAATAGTACCAGGGAGTATAGAGAGAAGGGCAATGGTAGGAGAGGGCGTAAGCGGTTTATCGTATATTTCTGTGTATATCTGGAAAATTTGTGTCCAAAATGGGAGGAGCACATCCCATTCCCACCAAATGTGAATGTACGTACCTTTCGCTGAATTACATCTCCAACAAATATCAGTGGTTGAAGGAAATATGATCCTGAGGGTGGAAGGAACCCGATACCACCTTGACACTAGTTTATAGTTTTTTTCCTGAGTGTAGCTCGAGATGGCCGATTTATGAGTGAAGAGGAAGGCCTTACCCCATTCTGCCTCTGTTATGCCTCTCCCGAGTTCCTCCGACCAGGTTTTAGTGTATTTAGATAAGGACCCGTGAACGTGGTCCAGCATCATTTTGTATATTAATGATAAGGTATGTCTAGGAGTCTCCGAGAGCGTGCATAATTGCTAAAGCCAGTCAAAGGTCTGTGGATTTGTTTGGAGTCATGGAGTTGTTTACAGTAGGAACTCAAGTGTAGACGTGTAAGCCATGTCACTTTAGAGGATGTGGTAATTTGGTTGGTGATGAGGGTACCTAGGGTGTTGTTCACAAATTGTTGGGCTGTTGGCCAGGAAACTCTATTGTAGTTGTCTAGAGTCTGAGTGTAATTGCCTTCAGGGAAGGAGGGGTTATCAAATAGGGGGGTGAGAGGACTCGGTTCTAAGGATAATGAGCAACTCTCCCTTCTGCGGTACCAGATTGCCAAAGCATCTCTGGTGAGAGGGAACAATCCTGCTAACGATTTGTATGTCTGATCATAGCCCCATAGTAGAGCACGAAGATCAATTGAGGACAAGTCTTGCTCCACAAGGGTGGAGGCTTTGACCAAGGGGCGGGGGAACCACTCCAGAATACGGGAGATCACTGTTGATGTGTGATAAAGTTCAAAATCCGGTAGGCCTACCCCTCCTTTAGTGGTAGGGGAGCATAGGAGTTTATGTTTAAGTCTAAGGTGATTCCCCTGTCATACAAATCGTATTGCCGTAGATCGAAGGGTGTGAAAAAATGCCACGGGAAGGGCAATTGGGAGGGCCTGGTATAAATAAAGTAGCTTGGGGAGAATATCCATTTTTAATACGTTCATGCGACCAAACCAAGACATTGGTAAGGCCATACGGCTTTCAGTAAGGCGTCTGAGTTTCGTAAGTAATGGGCTGAAGTTCCGGGCATATATATCTGAAGTTTGATTTGGAATGGCTGTTCCTAAATATAATATGGAGTTTGTCTGCCATTGAAAGGAGAAATTAGATTTAAGGGAGGAGAGGGTGGCATGCATCAGGGATAAATTTAGTGCCTCTGTTTTAGTGATGTTTAATTTGTTATTACTAAAACAGCCAAACCGATCGATCTCAGCTAATATAGATGGTACGCTGATATGCGGTTGGGTTACATAAAGTAGCAGGTCGTCTGCATAGAGGTAGAGTTTACAGTGGGAGGTGGGAGATTGTATACCGTGTATGTTGGGGTTAGCTCTAACAGCTTGGGCCAAATGTTTAATTACCAAGGCGAACAGGAGCTGGGAAAGAGGACAGCCCTGTCTGGTACCATTGGTGATCGTGAATTTTTCTGATTGGGTACCGTTCACCAAAACGGTAGCCGAGGGTTTTGAGTACAGGAACATGATGCATGTAAGCATTCTTGGGCCTAATCCTAACTGTGAAAGGGTGGCAGATAGAAAGGGCCAACTGACCCTGTCGAAGGCCTTTTCCACGTCACACGAGAGAAGACAGGTCGGTATGTGATTGCGTTGGGCATATACAATAAGATGTATTGTTTTGGTGGGGTTATCCCTGGTTTCACGTCCAGGGACAAAGCCCACCTGATCTTTATGAATTGTCTCGGGCAGTAAGGGAGATAGGCGATTCGCAAGGATCTTTGCATACAATTTTAAATCTATATTTAAGAGGGTGATTGGCCTGTAGTTGGGGCATAAGGAGGGGTCTTTACCTGGTTTTGGGATAACTGCTATTTGGGCTTGAAGCAAAGTAGGGGAAGGAGCAAGATCAATGGCATTGAATGCTTTTGCTAATAAGGGTGCCAATTGGAGAGTAAACGTTTTATAAAAGCGTGAGGAAAACCCATCAGGGCCGGGGCTCTTTCCGTTTTTAAGATTTTTTATGGCGAGTTGAAAGTCTGTTTTTGAAAGGGCTGATTCCAATTCTTCCGTTTCAGATGTTGGGAAGGGTGGTAGTGCCGTCTCCTGGATATATGAAGGGAGGTCTTGTGAGTGAGCTGAGGGGTATGTAACTCATGGGGTGAGATTATATAGAGTAGAATAGTATTGGCGGAATTCTTCGGCTATGGCCGAGTTGTTCAGTATTTTACCTTTAGCTGGGGAGTTAATGAATTGAATTGGCTTACGGGCTTGTCGGGTTGGAGTGTATTTGCCAGATGTCTGCCACATTTATTGGCTTGGGAGTAGTGAACGAATCGCCCCTTATCCCTCGCTACCAACGATCGCTCTGCAAAAATTTGCAAGAGGTCTCTCCTAGTGTTGGTGAGTTCTAGTAGCACTGTGGTGTCAGGGTTTTTTTTGTGTGATTCTTCCAACGTGGCTATGTTGGCAAGGAGACGTGTACATGGGCTGTGCGTGCACGTTTAAGTCGGGAACCATGTTGAATAAATTTACCCCTGAGCACACATTTAAGTGCTTCCCATTTCGTAAGTGGGTTGGTGGTATCTTGGGCATGATCATCTACAAAGTGGTTAATGGTCTGTATAATGTCTTGTATGCAAGCTGAGTCAGATAGTAGATTGTCATTCAACCTCCAGGAAGTCCGTTTCGGGGACTTTTCCTAGTTTCATGTGTATGGAAGCATGGTCAGACCATAGGGTGAGGCCTATGGAGGGAGGGGGGAGTAATCTAGTAAGGACTGGGAGATGAAGAAGTAATCCAGTCTGCTATAAGAAGAATGTGCTGGGGAATAATACGGGTAATCCTTAGTGGAGGGGTGTAATATTCTCCACACGTCCACTAAGGAAAGGTCAGATAGAAGTGTTCGTATTTTGGTCAGGGAAGCCGGGGAGATTGAGGACTTACCAGTTGAGGCATCGAGGCGGGGTATCAAGGTGGCATTGATCATGATCATGTTGGTTGTACTAAATCGCTTCAGGCGCGAAACCACGGTGGAGAGAAAGTGGTGCTGATCCTGGTTTGGAGAGTAAATATTAATTATAGTATAAATCATATTCATGTATGACAATTTAAGAAATATATATCTACCCAATGGATCAATATAAGTATCAAGAACATCTGGGGTGAATGTGGCGTGAAATGCATTGGAGACACCTTTAGATTTTGCCGAAGGGTTGGTGCTATGAAACCAGGTGGGATATTGTTTATGGATCAAATGTGGGATCGCATCAGACCTAAAATGAGTTTCCTGTAGGAGAAGGATTTGGGTGCGAAATTTGTGAAAATGATAAAGTATGTGTCTTCTCTTCTCCGGGGTGTTAAAGCCCCTGCAATTTAACGAGGAGACTCTAGGGGAGTTTGGAGTTGTCATAGGGAGAGTAATTTAGGGGGTGAGCAAGAGTAAATATGGTGGAGGCCCGCTGTCCCAAAGGAGAGGGAGGGAAGGGAGAGGGAAGGAAAAGAGCGACATCTTGTGGAGAAAAGATAAAAGGTAAGTATGAGCGATAGAAGAGAAAGAATTGTAGAAGAGGAAATAGAGAACTGAGGCCTAAATGGCCTTACTAATAATGTTGTAATCAACATAACAGCTAAAACCGCTATGGGCGCTGAAAACCCTAAGTGGGGGGGTCGCGGTCAGAGCATAGAGGGGCCCGCACACGCCGGGCAACTTTTATTGATTTTATCTATATGCAAAAAGGGCTCAGGCCCTGCATTGCCATTTGTATTTTTGTTCTCCCTGTGTTTGCGTGGATTTCCTCCCACACTCCAAAGATATGCGGGATACTTATTGGCTACTGTCTACATATTATGTGTATGTATGAATGTGAAATAGGGACCCTAGATTGTAAGCCTCATGAGGACAGGGACTGATGTGAGTGTATAATATATATGTAAAGCGCTATGTAAATTTACAGAGCTACAGTATATTTTGAAAGTACTTGTAATAAATAGCTCTCACTCTGAATATGCTAGCTGCCTGGCTTTCCATTCTTGCTAGGATAACAACTGTGGCTTTTTGTTGCCCTTCATTTGTTGCAGCAAAATACTTAACCACTTACCTACCAGGCACTTTTACCCCCCTTCCTGCCCAGGCCAATTTTAAGCTTTCAGCACTGTCACACTTTGAATGAAAAATGCTCGGTCATGCAACACTTTACCTATATGACATTTTTATCTTTTTTTTTTTCCACACAGATAGAGCTTTCTTTAGGTGGTATTTAATCACCACTGGGGTTTTAAATTTTTTGCTAAGCAAACGAAAAAAGACCGAATATTTTGAAAAAAAAAAAACAGTTTTCATAGTTTGTTATAAAATTTTGCAGTCAAGTAATTTTTCTCCTTCACTGATGAGGCTGCACTTATGGGCACTGATCAGCGGCACTGATGAGCACTGATAAACTGCACTGATGGGCACTGATGAGGCTGCACTTATAGGCACTGATAGGTGGCACTGATGGTTACTGATGAGGCGGCACTGGTGTACACTGATGAGGCTGCACTGATAGGCACTGATAGGTGGCACTGATGGGCACTGGTAGTCGGCACTGATGGACACTGATTGCCAGCACTGATTGTCAGCACTGGTGGACACTGATTGGCAGCACTAGTGGTCACTGATAGGCAGCACCGGTGCGCACTGTTGGGACTGCACTGATAATCAGGACACTGATAATCAGTTCCCTGATTATCGGTGTAGATGTCCCTTAACACAAGCCGGTTATCAGTTCTCTTCTCCCCTCCTTGCACTGTCAGTGTGAAGAGAGGAAAGCCGATAACCGGATTGTGTTGACATCATGATCAGCTGTCATTGGACACAGCTGATCATGTGGTAAAGGGCCGCTGTGATTGGCCTCTTACCTCGTGATTACACTGACACTTCCCCAAAGCACCCCGTGTCCTGATGAAGTTATGTAGGTGGTGAAACATGTCGGGAGCACATTGCACAATGCATTTGTTGAGCAGAGCACTATGCAGCAATAATATTTTTGGTAAAGGATGGTACAGTATAGGAATGAGAGAAGTGGAAAGTAATAAATAGAAGAGCAGGAAAGAACCGATATAAAATGTATGGAGAGATACAAAGGATAATAAAAAGGGTCTTTAGGAAGTAAACTCTACATATCTGAAGTATTGTACAGGTATAGCAACTTTTTCATATGACTTTGTGATCAGTGTAGATGATTACTAGCCCCATGTCACAATAACACGATCCTCTTATTATACAGTCAGGTCCATAAATATTGAGACATCAACACAATTCTATTCTTTTTGGCTCTATACACCACCACAATGGATTTGAAATGAAACAAACAAGATGTGCTTTAACTGCAGACTTTCAGCTTTAATTTGAGGGTATTTACATCCAAATCAGGTGAATGGTGTAGGAATTACAACAATTTGTATATGTGCCTCCCATTTTTAAGGGACCAAAAGTAATGGGACAGATTAACAATCATCCATCAAACATTCACTTTTTAATACTTGGTTGCAAATCCTTTGCAGTCAATTACAGCCTGAAGTCTGGAACACATAGACATCACCAGACGCTGGGTTTTATCCCTGGTGATGCTCTGCCAGGCCTCTACTGCAACTGTCTTCAGTTCCTGCTTGTTCTTGGGGCATTTTCCCTTCAGTTTTGTCTTCAGCAAGTGAAATGCATGCTCAATCGGATTCAGGTCAGGTGATTGACTTGGCCATTGCATAACATTCCACTTCTTTCCCTTAAAAAACTCTTTGGTTGCTTTCGCAGTATGCTTCGAGTCATTGTCCATCTGCACTGTGAAGCGCCGTCCAATGAGTTCTGAAGCATTTTGCTGAATATGAGCAGATAATATTGCCCGAAACACTTCAGAATTCATCCAGCTGCTTTTGTCAGCAGTCACATCATCCATAAATATAAGAGAACCAGTTCCATTGGCAGCCATACATGCCCACGCCATGACACTACCACCACCATGCTTCACTGATGAGGTGGTATGCTTTGGATCATGAGCAGTTCCTTTTCTTCTCCATACTCTTCTCTTCTCATCACTCTGGTACAAGTTGATCTTGGTCTCATCTGTCCATAGGATGTTGTTCCAGAACTGTGAAGGCTTTTTTAGATGTTGTTTGGCAAACTCTAATCTGGCCTTCCTGTTTTTGAGGCTCACCAATGGTTTACATCTTGTGGTGAACCCTCTGTATTCACTCTGGTGAAGTCTTCTCCTGATTGTTGACTTTGACACACATACACCTACCTCCTGGAGAGTGTTCTTGATCTGACCAACTGTTGTGAAGGGTGTTTTCTTCACCAGGGAAAGAATTCTTCGGTCATCCACCACAGTTACTTCCGTGGTCTTCCAGGTCTTTTGGTGTTGCTGAGCTCACCGGTGCGTTCTTTCTTTTTAAGGATGTTCCAAACAGTTGATTTGGCCACACCTAATGTTTTTGCTATCTCTCTGATGGGTTTGTTTTGTTTTTTTCAGCCTAATGATGGCTTGCTTCACCGATAGTGACAGCTCTTTCAATCTCATATTGAGAGTTGGCAGCAACAGATTCCAAATGCAAATAGCACACTTAAAATGAACTCTGGACCTTTTATCTGCTCCTTGTAAATGGGATAATGAGGGAATAACACACACCTGGCCATGGAACAGCTGAGCAGCCAATTGTCCCATTACTTTTGGTCCCTTAAAAAGTGGGAGGCACATATACAAACTGTTGTAATTCCTACACCGTTCACCTGATTTGGATGTAAATACCCTAAAATTAAAGCTGAAAGTCTGCAGTTAAAGTACATCTTGTTCATTTCATTTCAAATCCATTGTGGTGGTGTATAGAGCCAAAAAGATTAGCATTGTGTCGATGTCCCAATATTTATGGACCTGACTGTAAATGGATTACGGCACAGTTTGCAGATTATCGCAGAATAGCGGTCTCAGCCATAATGATAGTCTTACCTTCCAGGGGTCTGATCTGTGAGACAGGAGAGTGCCGGGTTGCCTTTGCTCAGGTGTACAAAGGTGTGAAAAGGATGGAATCAGAGACTGACATACAGAGGTTGTACGCAGATTAGAATTGAACCCATTCACTGCCAAGCCCTGCCTAGAACATATAGAAATCTATTGACATCTGAAAATTTGATGCAGAGTGAAAATGTTTTTAATGACTGTTCAAAAAAAAAACAGTTAATCCAAAGAACAATTGGAACAGGTTATTTTACAATCTGACAGTGGCGTCTGGTGCTCTATTTTCTCTATTTTTGGCAAACAAGTCACCTGACCCCCCCCCCCCCGTCACTCGCTCGCTCAATGAACAAACCCCCCCCTCGCTCACCCGTCGGTCTGCCCATCAGCCTCGCCCTTACCCCATCCAGGTCGCAGGCAACTTCGGCGTCTTCCCCCTGCGTCTCCTCCTTGATGCCCCCCCCCCCCTCCTGCTCCCGACCAATATGGTCTCTTCACCTCTCGGCCAATCAGGTCTCAGGACCTGCTTTCTGATTAGCTGGGAGGAGAAGCAGGAAGACAATAGCGAAAAATAATTTGCTATTGTCACACAACTGGGTGGACTCAGGAGGCGCAGTGCATTGCGCCCTGAGCCCACCCTTTTTTGAAGCCAATTAGAGCCTCAGGCTCTAATCATGTGCTTAAAAAAAAAAAAACATTGAAATCTATGCGTCCGGTGCCCTGCATGTAGATTAGGGGCCGTGTGCATGGATTAGGGGGGCGACGCCCCTGCGCCCCTAATGGAGCGGCCGCCACTGCAATCTAACATTCCATAGAGCCGCGCTATAGGCTAAAAACAAATAGGAAAAAGCAGCTTGCACAACAAGTGATATATAATGTGGCTAAAATGATAAAAGAAAAGATGCTGGGCAAATTTACTCAAATCATATACAATATATCTTTATTGTGAATCGTGTCTCCTACTCAAATCCTCTTCACAATAGGAAAAATACAGAATATGTTACACATAGGAAACAAAATATTACAAACCATAAAAAGGAGTGAAATAAAAAGCATTCACACAGTGGGTATAGAAAAGAATCTCCTCCTTTAAAATAATCACATTGTGTTGCTTTGCAACCTGAAATAAAGACAGACACAGTTTTTGTTTTATCCAGCTGTATTTACTCAGTGCAACTTATAACATCCAAGTGAAGGATATAACACCAACATGTCAGAAAACAATAAAAAAAAATTCAAAAACAAAAAGAATGACTGAGTCAGAAAAAGGATCATCCCTTTCTAAAATGACTTGTAAACTCAATCGGGTGTAGTGAATCACTTTCTCAATAGCACACAAAAGCCATTTGACTTTCAACTATGCCCCCCCCCCCCCCCCAACCCCTTCCTTTTCCCAATAGACACAGTGATTGATCGGTACTGCACTCACTGTGTCCATTCATAACTGAAGCATAGTAACCGTGTTTACAATGCTTCAGTTTGTGAATGAATGGGAAGCTCTGTACAAAGCTATTCCTTGGATTGTAGATGGTGGTTCTGGTCCTGAGTTTGTAGATGGTGGTCCTGGTCCTGAGTTTGTAGATGGTGGTCCTGGTCCTGAGTTTGTAGATGGTGGTTCTGGTCCTGAGTTTGTAGATGGTGGTTTTGGTCCTGAGTTTGTAGATGGTGGTTTTGGTCCTGAGTTTGTAGATGGTGGTTTTGGTCCTGAGTTTGTAGATGGTGGTTTTGGTCCTGAGCTTGTAAATGGTGGTTCTGTTCCTGGGTTTGCACAGGGTGGTTCTGTTCCTGCGATTGTAGGTGGTGGTTCTGGTCCTGGGATTGTAGATGGTGGTTCTGTTCCTGGGATTGTAGATGGTGGTTCTGTTCCTGGGATTGTAGATGGTGGTTTTGGTCCTGGGTTGTAGCTCCAACTGGGTCCTTGCTACATACGGAAGGTGAGATCTGTGTCAGACATTTCCTTCTGGTAATATTCATCAAATCTCTCATTCTGGGCTACGGTGAATTGGTTCTTCCAGTCACCGCAAATTCCTAGAGGGAAGAGAGAGATGTGACATGAGGTATCATGGAGGACTTCACACTCATACTTACAAACATTGTGGTCCTGGATTCCAGAAAACTCAACTCACACACAGTATGCAGTTTGCCCACCGACTTTCTGGGTGGGTGTGCACAAATCACAGCCAGTTTGTTGTCTGGTCCCACCCAGACCCCACCTCTAAAAATGTTGAGATTACTGACCATGTCCACTTTGATGGTTGGTCCCACATAGATCCATCCTACTCGTGTCCCCAAGCCCCGCAGTTATTCTCCTTTTGAGTTACTGCACATGTATAGCAACTTAAATAAGGTTGATGCTGTGATCCAGAGACATGAGCCGAGACACAACATTGGGGTGACAAAGAACCTAGATGCAGGACTGTCCCAGCAAATTCAGGACAGTTGGCATCTCTACATGGACATTATCATTTGTTTAGGTTTTGATGCAAATAATAGTTGTTTTTCAAAATATTTTTGATGTTTTTTCTTTGTGTGGACACTCAAGAAAAAGTTTCAGTGTATCGCAGTTCTTTTTTCCTTACACAAACTGTGATAAAAAGAACTGTGAGGAAAAACTTTAATAATGTAAAGCCTAACTAAACTCAAGAACAAAAGTGGAATATAATGCAGTTTACCAGTCCTTAGATGTAGTAGCTGCATTTGTTTTCTATTTTTTCCCCCTTCTATCCACCTGGCGATCCTGTCAGTAATACACTTCCTGTCCTAGGGTGACAACGCTCAGTCACTGTACTGTATTCATAGAGGAGAGGTTGTCACTCTAGAACAGGAAGTGCGTTACAATTACAGGACACCTTCTCATGTTCACTGCTTGACATAAAACTGCAGTGTGCACAGGACGGATAAACACGTATTTTTCTGGGGCGTGGCTTAGCGGCAGATGTAGACGGTCGCATCTCTCTCCTGCTCCGCCGAGAATCCGGACAAAACATCCTATAGAACATTGTTGCAGGTCCATATTGGATCCCCCTGTGGATCGGAACTGATCAGGCTACGATCGCGACCCGTACCGCGGATTTACCTGCATGAATCCTGTCATGACAAGGGGGAAAAGTAAAGAATCCAGAGGCCTCATGGAGGAACTCAGCCAAGATGGCGCCTGGGCACAGAGATCTTCCAAAGAGAAATACAAGGAGGCTGCACAGAAACTCCTATATGGAGGTAAATTACCCAAAGACCCTCAGACATCCTCATCGGCACAAGGAGAAGCTGTAGGAGGCCAGTCTGAAACAGATGACACAGCCCCACTGGAAGATGTCGATGGATTATCTCAGGCCTGGGACACAGTGAGTACCCCCAGAAATGTGTTCACAGGGAGCCAGAATGTATCACCGGTTACAGATGAGACAGAACCCACTTTAAGGGATATATTGTCGGCAGTGACATCATGTAATATGTCCATCACTGCTATGGCTGATGAACTTAAGGGGGTGAAAGCTGAAATATCGTTTGTGCGCCATGATATGCAAAAACTGAGGGAACGCACCTCCGCCATAGAGGGCAGAATAAGCACAATGGAAGATGAAATGACCCCCATGAAAAGAGACTTACAATATAATTGTCACCTCACAGATCAGCATGCGGCACGTTTGGACGACCTAGAAAATCGCATGAGACGTAATAATGTACGTGCTATAGGTATTCCTGAGCGGGCTGAAGGCAAGGATCCTGTCTCTTTCATTGAGCAATGGCTGATAACTACCTTTGGCAAAGAGGCCTTCTCTCCACTTTTTGCTGTGGAGAGGGCGCATAGGGTGCCATCACGTCCCCTGCCACCGGGTAATCACCCACGTCCATTTCTTTTCAAGCTACTTAACTACAAAGATAGAGACGCTATCCTGTCCAAGGCTAGAACCATGAGTGGCAGCCTGGCCATTGACAACTCCAAGATCTCTCTGTTTCCAGATTTCTCTGCAGAGCTGCAGAAACATCGTGCTAAATTTATTGAAGTGAAAAGGAGGCTCCGGGATCTGGGTGTTCAGTATGCCATGTTATATCCTGCGCGCCTTAGGGTAACAGCCCTGGGAACAACACATTTCTTTGACCGCCCGGATATGGCTGCACAGTGGCTGGAACGAGAGGAACGTGCAATTAAGACAGCCAAATCGCAACGTCAAGCACCGGTCTGAACATAAAAATGTCTTTTCTGATGTCAACTGAGAGACTCCCCATTTTTTCATTGACTTCTCTTTTTTCAGGAGACACTGATCGCAGGTTTAGAATATCTATTTCTTTTTGTTCGGTTACCCCTAGTTAAGGCGGATTGCAAAAGGAGAACACTGGAAGCATAATCGCACGGTACATCCCACGTAGTATGCAGAGGTGAAACCCCCTCCACTATCTTAACGGGAGTTTCCACTGCCCTCCCCCATCCATGGCTAAGCTATGGAAACTATACACTCGGAGGCCTGTTCGGCCAGGAGTCATGTTGGCTCTAACAGTTTGCTCTTCTCTTTTTTTTTTGTGTTTCTGCCTCTTACAAGACTTACGCTACACCATTGGATGCTGCTTTAGCCCACCAGGAAATACACGAAGGACCAAACCCATCACGAACTGTAAAGTCACTCTGTGCGTATTCACATGTACTTATGGTAAACTTGGCTTAGCAAATGCAGCTCATTTATATCCATATACTGAGTTAACGCGAATGCTGGAGGGGGATTGTGCGGCAAATGTGTGGTTATTATTTTTATTAATGGATAGACTTCCCTATGGCGGCTAAATTTAAATTTAAATTTATGTCCTGGAACGTTCGAGGACTGAGCAACCCAATAAAAAAAGTGGCGGTTCTCAGACACCTTAAATCTGTGGGGGCTGGAATCGTGTGCCTACAGGAGACGCATTTTTCTCCAGATCCGGCGCCCAGTTTCAGCCCTCGCATCTATAATATTCAATTTCATTCGACTTATACAGCATACTCCAGAGGAGTCAGCGTTCTGATCCGCCAGGATGTAGAGTTTAAATGCATACGTAAACTTATAGACCCAGGAGGGAGATATGTGTTCCTATTGTGTAAAATATTTGGTTTTTCATGTATTATAGCAGGAATATATATACCGCCGCCGTTCTCGGCGGGGGTCCTCAGGTGTCTGGCAGGGTTTATGGCTCAATTTCCTGATACCCCGCTACTAGCATTAGGAGACTTTAACAATTACTTACTATATCAATGGGATAAGCTTCCAACTCCCACTAATATACCGATGGGGGGTGGGGGGTTTACACCCTTTGCCAGGTTGCTTGGGGAACTCGGACTGACAGACATATGGCGGCAAGGTCATCCACACACAAAAAAATTCTCATGTCACTCAGCATCACATGGGGGACTGTCCAGAATTGATTTAGGTCTCGGCAATCTCGCAATGCTGCCATTGGTGGTGGAGTCAGACTATAGTGACAGACATATTTCAGACCACTCCTCATTTTGGGTGACTATTTTGCTTCCCGGCACAGAGAAAAGGACAGAGTGGAAGTTAAATCCCTTCTGGCTTTCACTGTTCCCGGAACAGGACCCCATACGGGTCTCACTACAATTTTTTTTTAAGGACAATCTGGGTAGTACTACACGTAGTATAGTGTGGGATGCAGCAAAAGCATATTTACGTGGCCAATTTATCAGAACAATAAATCGTATTAAAACAGACACTAAGGCATGGGAAAAACTGGTAAGAGAAAAGGTCACTGAGACTGAGGATAGATTTATTGCTGACCCTAATGAAGACACAAAAAGTGCGTGGCTGGGAGCTCAGTCCATGTCCGCCCAATTGGCGTTACAGCTGGCCGAGAACAAACGTTTTTTCCTACAACAGAGCCATTTTGAGGAGGGTGAGGCAACTGGGCACATGCTAGCTGTGATGGCACGTGCGCAGCGGCCCTCTTCTCTGATTTCGGCCATCTGTGACGAGCAGGGATCCCCTCAATACCAGACCACAAACATATTACAAACTTTTAAGGCATTTTATGCCTCCCTTTACACCTCTCAGGTACAACCCACAGGAGAACAGATAGATGATTTCTTAGGACGGTGTGAGCTGCCTCGCTTGTCAGCCTCGGATGCTAATATGCTTAATGCGCAACTGACTGAGGAAGAATTGTCTAATGCTCTAACACAGTCGCATAATAATAAATCTCCAGGAATAGATGGTCTCCCATCCGAGGTATATAAGCGATATGCAGATACATTGCTCCCCGAATTGTTAAAAGTGTACAATGAAGGATTGAGGGAAGGTAAACTCCCTGATTCCATGAATGAAGCGATTATTATTGTACTATTGAAACCAAACAAGAATGCAACATCCCCAGACTCATATAGACCTATATCCTTGCTTACAGCGGATGTGAAACTGTTGGCTAGGATATTAGCAACCAGACTCGCTAAGGTTGTACACAAACTGGTGCATAGGGACCAATCAGGATTCATTCCAACTAGATCCACGGCCCAAAATATTAGAAGGCTCTTTCTGAACCTGCAAATTCCTGTGGATAACCCTGGCAATAGAGCAATATTTTCGTTGGACGCAGCTAAGGCCTTCGACAGCGTCGAGTGGCCTTACCTGTGGAAGGTGCTTGAGCATATGGGCTTGGGGGCAACATTCATTAAATGGGTCCAACTGCTATACGCAGCACCCTCAGCTAGGATCAGGATTAATGGAGAACTGTCGGAACCATTTTCCTTGTTTCGAGGCACTAGGCAGGGGTGCCCTTTGTCGCCCCTGCTGTTTGCCTTGGCACTGGAACCTCTGGCAGCAAAGATAAGGGGGGACCCAAATATAACAGGATTCAAACGAAATACGGGTACAGATATTGTCTCCATGTATGCGGATGATACTTTACTGTACTTGGGTGATACACAGGATACATTGAAGCATGTTATGTCCCTTATTAAAGAATTCGGAAACCTGTCAGGCTTTTCCATTAACTGGAATAAGTCAGTGCTAATGCCGGTAGATCCCATAACTGAACCATTGCCACAGGGAGCTGAGATGATACAAATAGTACCAACCTTTCGTTACTTAGGTATACAGATATCCCCAAACCCATCCCAATATATAAATCTCAATCTAGTCCCTTTGCTTAGTAAATTCCGTGAAAAATGCACGTCCTGGTGCAAACTACCACTCTCAGTGGTAGGAAGAATTAATTTGATAAAAATGATATGGGCACCGCAGCTCTTATATATATTTAACAACTCCCCGGTTTGGATCCCTAGAAAGTGGTTTGACAGGATAGACTCCCAATTCAGGGAATTGATTTGGAGCAAAAAGACAGCAAGGATTAGCTTAAAAACACTGCAGTATAGAAAGGATGGAGGCGGGTTGGCGGTTCCTCACTCCGGGGCCTATTACCTAGCATCCCAGCTCCAGCAACTTGGGGGCTGGGGGGTGACAGATCTAGCGGACCCTATCCGCAGACTGCTGGCTGTACAGGATGGGAGTGTGACGGCTCTGGAGTGCCTGGAGGCTGGCTACATGCACCTTGACCCTGAAGCCCCTACAGTGAGAATGCTTAAAACATTATGGGCTCACACGAAAAAAATAGTGGGGATCAGAGGTTTCATAGCGCATACACCAATATGGCATAATACCAATTATAAAGAGTTATTAAAATTAAAAGGATTTAGAAACTGGGAACTGTTAGGAATCCGATACCTGTCTCAACTGTATAATGGTCCAAATTTTAAATCTTTCATGGAAATGCAGGGGGAATTTAATATCCCACGAACCAATTTTTTCAAATATCTACAGTTGCGACATGCGATACAAACACAATCGCAACGTACTCCATTACATCGGACTGACCATACGCTGATACAGGGGATCTTCATGGAAGACGATAAGAAAGGAATGATCTCCAGAGCATATAACATACTTCTTAATGCCATGCAGGACCCATCTGGTCTTCCTTGTCGGCGAGGCTGGGAGGAGGATATTGGGAACATAGATGGAGAGACGTGGAACCTGTGTCTATCCTCTGCACCCTTAGTCTCGGTATCCGCATCCCAAAAGCTATCGCATCTGTATCTGCTGCACAGGGTTTACAGGACTCCGGCTAGGCTGCACAAATGGGGGATTAGAGAGACTCCATTGTGTCCGAAGTGTGAGGGTGCCCATGGGGACCTACTCCATATGATATGGAGATGCCCCAAACTCTTTCGGTACTGGAAGGAAGTCCTAGACATAATATCACAGGTTTATATGTTCAATATTCCACGAGAGCCAGTAGTGTGTTTACTAGGAGCATTGGATGAGGAGGCTCTAACACCTTCGGCACATACAGCGGTCCTTCGACTATTATACATTGCACGTAAACTCATTGCTCAATTATGGATCACTCCCAGGGTACCCACTGGAAAACAATGGGTGGAACAGGTGAACAAATTACTAATCAGGGAGAAACTAACATATCAACACAGAAAAGCCCCACGTAAGTTCTACTCATTGTGGCAGGCATGGCTAGATGTTCCGGGTTTGGCACCACATCAGCTGATTAAAGACAGGCTATTACAAATGTAAGATTTTAACTGCATTGATAAGGAGGTAATTAATCACTTGGCAAAAAGAAAATGTATGATTCCAGGGGGGGCACCACACCATGGTGGGCTGAGGCAGCTTTTATGTGGATTTGTTGCCCTGTGCCCTTAGGGTATTGGGGAAACTTGGGTGAGAAGGGGGCAGGAAGAGGGGAGGAGGGGGAGGGGGAAGGGAAAAAAGAGAAGAGCTTTGTTTTGTTTGATTGTTTTCTCTTTGTTTCTGTTTTTACCCATCTATATTTTTCTCCTTGCGCTCTTTTTTTTTCTTTTTTTTTGATATATATGACTATGACAATGTAATATGAAAACGCACTCTTAAGGTCATTGATATCCGGTAATACCCGATGATGTGTTGTTGAAGATGTATGTTCCATATTCCCATGATATTGTAGTACATCAACTGTCATATATTATGTAATGTGAAAGTAAAAAAAAAAAAAAATTTTCTTTTCTGATTTAAAAAAAAAACACGTATTTTTCTACTTATCAAACAGATTTATCAAAGCTCTTTTTGTTGTATATTAAAGAGACAAAAAGGGAGCACATAGGTGAAGCGGGTTTACATACATTTTAAGTATGTTGTTTTAGGATAAGGATATCTATTAACAAGAAGAATGGTTGTTAGGATAGAAAGATCTGACAAACCCAAAACTGTGTGGAGACAATAGGGGAGTCATACTGAACCTAGTGCCACCCTAATTTTCCACAGAATTCACAAGTTGGTAAGAAAATGTTGAAACACAATCCAGCTTTAGACACTTTAGACAAAAAAGCAGACGTGTCATAAATCTCCACTGCAATACTCATCTTTGAGTATGTTTCTAATGTATACTAAACTGAACTTCCAAAGTCAAAACTCTATACATAATCCATAAATCCTCCTACAATAGAGTTATCTTCATAAAAAGTAGTTACACTAACGTATAGTAAAATGCCAATTAGTTAGACACCAAACACACATATGTTACAAGAATCAGGAGGCTAATGGGGCATATTAGACCTCCTAACAGAATCATATATAATATCTACATCATATTTGGTATCTAACAAATTGTAATTTCATTCTGCTAAACAATATGTTGATTCTGAAACCTTGTCAAATGGAAATATAAATCTATTTTGGATAGTTGGCATTACGAGTCTTTGCGCCCTCGAATATAATGTAATACTCTCTAGACCACTACAGCACCCCCTTGAACCCTTTGATTGGGTAGAGCAGGCTTTGCGACAACCTCTCCATGGACAAGAGAAGATGATTGTATTTGGCTCTCTTTTTACATCAAAACGTCCAAGGGTATTAGTAGTCACTTTTTCTAATGGCCATTGACTCTTGCAAACACCAGCTCTTACTAAAACCATGTAGTGCAAGGGCCTGCCTGATTGCATACAAATTAAAACTCTTATGCCGCGTACACACGAGCGGACTTTTAGACGGACTGAACTCCGAAGGACTTTTCGACGGAGTTCCGACGGAGTTACAACGAAACGGACTTGCCTACAAACGATCACACCAAAGTCCAAATGATTTGAACGTGATGACGTACGACCGGACTACAATGGGGAGTTCATAGCCAGTAGCCAATAGCTGCCCTAGGGTCGTTTTTGGTCCGTCGGACTAGCATACAGACGAACTGATTTTTCAATAGGACTCGAGTCCGTCGGAAAGATTTGAGACATGTTCTATTTCCGTCGGACCTTTGCTGTCGAAAAGTCCGGTAGTGTGTACACGGCATTAAGGTTTGACCTCATATTATATGGTTTTGGTAAATCTGAAGACAAAAATCTGCAGAAAATCTAATAGTGTGTATGGGGCTTTACTCTGCAAGCGAATGGGATTCTGCACATAACCAAAGACCAGACAAAATTTTCTTAAGTATTTTTTCACTTTAAATCCCTTTTGTTTTTGCTGTTGCCTATGTCTATCTTGTAATGTTTTTCTTGTAAATATTTCCTGCACCATCTTTCTTTTCTTTTTTTATTAAAACTATATTTTCAAAATGATGAAAATGAATTTCTGGATGCTCAAATTATTTAAAGAACTTACTGAATGTTGCCCCTGTAATGAGCTATCATAGTTTAAGCTCAGTTACATTCCCGTCTAGATGTGGCAGCGAGTGATACAGACATTTTCTTTAAAAGTCAGCATTACAACTCTCTTACAACTTTAAAATTCTCAAAAAACGTAGTCGCGCTCTTGAGCGTCTGTGGCACAAGACTAAGTCTCTCAAAGACTTCAACCAATACAAATCTGCCCTCCAAATATACTATTCTTTCCTCCACACTGCCAAGCAAACCTATTTTACAACTCTTATTAACACTTTCTCATCCAATCCCCGTAAACTCTTCTCTACCTTCAACTCTCTACTTTGTCCTCCACCGCCTCCACCCACTGACTTACTCACTGCCCAGGATATCGCTAATCACTTCAAAAACAAGATTGATACAATCCGTGGTGAAATCTCTATTCTACAGGTATCTCCCCCAGCTAAGACCCCATGTCAACAGATACAACTGACACTCCCCCTATTCAAATCTACTACTACAGATGAAGTTGCTAAACTCCTTTCTATCGCCCACCTAACCAACTGTCCCCTGGACCCTATTCCCTCTCAAATGCTAGGTCACCCTCTGACCCCATCCTACACTCTCTAACCCACATCTTCAATCTCTCCCTCACCTCTGTCATCTTCCCCAATGCTCTAAAACATGCACTGGTCACCCCCATACTCAAAAAGCCATCCTTGGACCCTACCAATCTTAACAACCTACGCCCAATCTCCTTGCTCCCCTTTTCCTCTAAACTCCTTGAACGCCTGGTTTACAACCAACTGAGTGACCACCTCATTAAAAACAACCTTCTTGATCCCCTTCAATCTGGATTTCGCCCTCAACACTCCACAGAAACTGCTCTTTTAAAACTCACAAATGACCTACTAACTGCAAAAACCAATGGACACTATTCTGTACTCCTACTTCTGGATCTTTCAGCTGCCTTTGACACGGTTGACCACCCCCTCCTCCTCAAAAAACTTTACTCCCTCGGTCTCCGTGACTGTGCTCTTCAGTGGCTCTCATCCTACCTATCCCAACGCACCTTCAGTGTCACTTACAATTCTACTTCCTCCACTCCTCTTCCCTTCTCTGTCGGGGTCCCCCAAGGTTCTGTTCTTGGACCTCTTTTATTTTCAATCTACACCTCTTCCCTGGGTCAGCTGATAGCTTCTCACGGCTTTCAATATAATTTCTATGCTGATGACACACAAATCTATCTCTCCACCCCTCAACTCACTCCATCAGTCTCCTCACGCATCACTAACTTACTAACCGACATATCTGTATGGATGTCACACCACTTCCTCAAACTCAACTTGTCCAAAACCGAGCTTATAATATTTCCTCCCCCACGTTCCTCTTCCCCCGACTTCTCTGTCAAGAGCAATGGCAAAACCATCCACCCGTCCCCACATGTCAGGGTACTAGGTGTTATCCTGGATTCTGAACTCTCCTTTCAGCCCCACATCCAATCACTTTCCAAAGCTTGCCGCCTCAACCTCTGCAACATCTCTAAACTTCGTCCCTTTCTAACCAATGAAACCACAAAGCTCCTGATTCACTCCCTGGTTATCTCTCGCCTTGACTACTGCAACTCACTCCTCATTGGCTTACCTTTAAACAGACTATCCCCCCTTCAGTCCATCATGAATGCTGCTGCCAGACTCATCCACCTTACAAACCGCTCAGTGTCTGCTACCCCTCTCTGCCAATCCCTCTATTGGCTACCACTCGCCCAACGAATTAAATTCAAAATACCAACAATAAGTTACAAAGCCATCCACAACTCTGCCCCCAGCTACATCACTAACCTAGTCTCAAAATATCAACCTAATCGCCATCTCCGTTCCTCCCAAGACCTCCTGCTCTCTAGCTCCCTCATCACCTCCTCCCATATCCGCCTCCAGGACTTCTCCCGAGCCTCGCCCATCCTCTGGAATTCCCTACCCCAATCTGTCAGACTGTCTCCAACTTTATCCACTTTTAGGCGATCCCTGAAAACTTTCCTCTTCAGAGAAGCCTATCCTGCCTCCATCTAACAACTGCACTATTTTCTCCATTAGCTCATCCCCCACAGCTATTACCCTTTTGTATCACTTGACCCTCCCTCCTAGATTGTAAGCTCTAACGAGCAGGGCCCTCTGATTCCTCCTGTATTGAATTGTATTGTACTTGTACTGTCTGCCCTAATGTTGTAAAGCGCTGCGTAAACTGTCGGCGCTATATAAATCCTGTATAATAATAATAATAATAATAATAATTACAACAGCAGATGCAATGAACAGTGCATGTTTCCATTGCCCTAGTGACAATCGCTTACAGTCTGCTGGTGCTTAGTTTGTTCTCCCAGAGCAGGAAAATCTCTGCACAGGTGGGGTTACTGTTGTTATGGGATGAAGTTACCCTCTAATTAAAAAAAGGACTATTTATTTATTGATTTTGTTTGTTGTTATCTTTGTATTTTTCGCTTTCATTTTTTCAATTGAAGCCAATTATTTTAAATTGAACATAACTATCCATGTACACAATGCACTAACCAATCAAGAAAGTGTGGGGAGCAAAGAAGTAGCACAATGACCACATTATTTTTATTATTATTATACAGGATTTATATAGCGCCAACAGTTTGCGCAGCGCTTTACAACACGAAGACAGACAGTAAAGTTACAATACAATTCAATAAAGGAGAGCTTACAATCTAGGAGGTATAATAATAATATTAATAATTTTGTGCTTAGATTTTCTACTCCAGCCAAACTTGCATGCTGATTATTAGATTGACTTTCTTTTGCATATAATTGACCATTCATGTATGTCTCTGCAATGAATTAACATAATTTTTGCTGATGTTGCCAATACTTGTTTAATTAAGGATTAAGGAAACAAAAAACAACGTAAGGAAGATTGCTAATGCATACCTTTCCTCATAAATGGGGATATTGAGTGATCCATCAATGGGAAGGCACTATAGTTGGCCATGGGGTTGTCCTTCATAGCCTGGAAGGAAGTGTTCTTGTGTATTTTTTCTACAATTTCTTCAGGAAGTTCCTGATTCATGAACTTCATCACTTTTCTGATTTCACGTTTTGGGTCCTAACCAAAGAGATACGGGGAGAGTCAATAAGATTACATTTTTTGTTATAGGTCTCCAGATGATGGCAAGACAAAGTCAAGTTACCTCCAGCATGTCCTCGTAGAACAAGTACAAGATTTTGTTTTTTTTCCTCATCTCCCACCAGCCCTTCACATGTTTGGCCCAGGACCCAAAAGCAACTTCCGGACAAAGCAAAATGTTTGAGAGAATTGGCCATGAAAGAAAAGTAACAGAACATTAAAAAAGTCTTCAAAATGCCTAAGCATGTTTTCCAGTCTGTCCATTCCACAATACAGAACATGGACATTTCATGGGAACTATCAGTTTCCAAGAGCCCAACTACTGACTCACGTACCATTACCCTCCATGTAGGCATTTAGATATTCATCCCATGTCCCAGGTTCTGGATGTCCATAGGCCATTCTGTAGAAGTGATAGTACGATACCGCTACATCCTTTGCATTCCTAGCCACGTAGATCATCTAGAAAAAGATGGTGATACCTTTTATACCTTTGTTTTCAATGCAAGAAATGTCACGTAGAAATGTCACTCTCGAGACTAAGGAAGACTAATAACTTGGTAAGCCCCACACTTGCTTAACATTGTATTGCTTTGCTTAGTATTGCACTTTAAATGCTAATCTGGAGAGCTATCTTGAAGCCTATATACCACCCATCAGAACCAGTCTGGTATTTTGGAATTCAGATCTTGCAATGGGGGAAACCTATGGGTACCATATTGATAAAATAAAATTTAGGGTTGCCCTACTGACTATGCCGGACAAAGGCAAGCAAAGGTCCACATTCGGCCCCCGGGCTGCAGTTTGGAGATCACTGCCCTGCCCTAGACTGTTCATTTAGCCTGAAAGAGTGACTGCTACTATGTGCCTGGCTGTATCTGCACTGAATAGAAAAAAAACCTTGGGCAAAATCCAGCAGCCCCTACAGGGGTGAGCTCTACATGTTGACTAATAACTAACTCAAATTCAATCAAATTCAAAATACAAAATATGACAGATACTGAAATAAAACAAGGAAACCTTGCAGTTCTTTTCCCAGAAGCTCTTCGGAAGAACGTCTGCCTGAAGGTGGGTCTTAATCACACGTGGGGGGTCCAAGTTGTTCAGTATCTCAGTTGCTGCAGGGAAAAAAATATTAGAAGGAAAATAAGTAGTAGTTGGAAAAGAAGAGACAGAATCTTGTGATTTCAAATTTATTCCATGAAGTTCCAACTCTCACCAGCTCCAGAAAGGTTTATCTAAGGGAGGACAAAACATAATAGCTCTGGGTGACTATAGCCGACTCAACCACCCAAAGAGAAAAACTTTCCTCTCTGACCCTACAGGGCAGTCACATAAAAATATTACTTTACTTAAAATTATTAAGAATATTATTAGTAATTGCAATGGTGGAGACTCTTGTAAAAAAAAAAAAAAGAAACATGCAATTTTTCAATTCTGTTCTTGATTTTGCTAAGGCTTCCTTTGTGCATTCTCTGATTGGACGAGGTGGAGACGGCGACGTCATCCACCCCTCCTTTTCACCTCTTTCAATTTAGAGAAGGCCTTGTATTCAGTGGAAAAAATACAGGAGGTTCACACACCCCCACATGTTCAGTAAGCTCACTTGAGCTCCAGAAAGGTTTTAACCCCCTCACGACCAGAGCATTTTTTGCTATTCAGCACTGTGTTACTTTAAGGCGGACCTTCAGTCATTTTTCAACTTTCCATCTACTAAATCTTCAGCCCTTGTTGTTTTAACTTCAGATAGTAAAACATTTTTTTCTGCCAGTAAATCCCTTATACAGCCTACATCCTGTTTCTTGTCTGGTCATTAGTTTAGGCTTATGACATCATGCACAGCTCTCTCTCTCACTCTTGTGAGAGTTTGTCAGGAAGGGGGGGGGTGAGTCATAAGAGGGCCAATCAGAGCTGCGGGGCTGAGAGGTGGAGGTGGGCCTCTGTGTGTCTGTGTAAATCCAGGAAGTGAACAGGCAGAGGTTTCAGCTGCCCACAGTTAAAATGGATGCAACCAGACTCAGTGGAGGGAGATTTCTGCAGCATATTTGGCAAGTACAGAATTGCGGTATATATAAAATAATAAATGGTTGGAGGGAGCTTCAGAATGGCAAAGATGTTTTTATTACAAATTATGTGAGCAGACTGAAGTTCCACTTTAACTGGCAATTGCTCAGTCATGCAATACTGTACAATGAAACTATCACTACTGGGAATAATTCCAGACGGAATTCTACCTATAGAGATGCATACAATGTAGACTAGATCTCTCTATCTAGCCCGCAAACTCATCCTACAAAAGTGGATTGTTAAGACTCCACCATCCTATAAACAATGGAGCAATAAAATAAATTATATATTAAGAAAAGAAAGACTAACATACAAACATAGAGGAGTCCCTCAAAAATTCATTAAAATTTGGCACTACTGGCTTGACTCAAGTAATCGACTGTATGATGGTTCATGTGGAGGGGCTGGTGAGGGGGAGGGGGGGGGGAATGGGGATGAGGAGATCGATCAAATTAAGATGATGAGAATTGAACAATACAAACGCAATTGGAAATTAGTATAGAGGTGTATGTTTGTTGTTGGTTTGTCTTGTTAGTTTATTTGAGGTTTTTGGTGTTCTTATTTTCTTTGTTGTTGTTTTTCCCTTATGAAAATGTATATCAAGAAATGAAATGATGGTAACTTCTTTATGTTGTTTTTTTTTTTGTTTAAAAATAACTTTTCTTCTTTTGTATGGCATAAGCATTATAAAAATAAAAAAAAAAGATTTGAGATAAAAAAAAATACTGTACCATGAGAGATGATGTCTCTTTAGACAAAACGCGTCAACGCGAGCCCTGCTGATGTCATTGCATTAGCCACAAACTTAAATTTTAAGCGCTTGATCCACTTTCTAAATGTGAGTGTTTCCAACCTTCTTTTAATAAATTTTACGTTTATACAGATTCACACTATGTGGAGTATTTTTTTTTGGTCATGCCATTTTGAACACTTGAGAGGATTTGGTCTGGCAAGTTGGCTGCTTCTGAAGACCGCTTCTTGGTGACGTCTCTTGACCAATTGGATTGCTTTACAACTTGATCTGGAACCCAGACGTTGAGGTCCCTTATTTTGGTGGTTGCACCATAAGCCTTGTTGACTCACTGAGCATATGCCTATTTGAGTCCTTTCACTCCAGTAAGCTTCCTCACTAACCGGTGGTGGTTCTATTGTCTGTGTCCTCACCTCAACATTGATGTCACGTGGAATCCCACTTCTAGTTACACAATTTGTTTTTCACCGTTTATTTATGTTTATGTTGTTTATGTTTTAAAACAGTGGTTCTCAACCTGGGGGTCGGGACCCCCTCGGGGGTCAAATGACAATTTGCCAGGGGTCACCGAACCCTGGGCTGTTCCTGAAGCCCGCACTGCTCTCCCAGCCTTTTTGCGTCCGCCCAGCAGGGTTGTCCTTGGAGCCCGTGGCCACCCACTCAGTCTCTTCGCAGCCGCCCATTCAGTTCATGGCATGGCTGGGGGGCAGAGACTAGAGGTCAGCGGACTGGTGAGGAATGTGAAGTGGGAGGGGCTGGAGGAGACCCAATCTCCTGATCTCGGAATAGGTGTCAATGCTACGAGACACAACAAAGTGGGAGACACAGTAAAGTCGGAGACACAGTGAGTAACACTACCTGTGATTATAGTTGCCATTAAAAGTCCCCACTACAGTTCTCAGATCAGATGACCTGGATCAAGAGCACCTAAGTTGGCTCATCAGAGGCAATCCCAACTCCCTGCCAGAACTGCCACTCATCTCATTCCCCCCCACCAAGGAGCAAGAGAAGGAATAAAAATAGAGAATACATGGAAGGGAGAGGAAAAGAGGGGGAGGAACAAAGAAAAAGGGAGAGAAAGAATAAGAGAAAGAACAAGCAAGACGGCTAGAGAGAGGGATGGGGGAAACACAATAACATAGTATAGAGAGAGATAAAAGGGAAAGAAAGTAGAACTAAGAGAGAGTGTGGTACATTCTAAAATGTACCATGATGCAGCGTACACACGAGCGGACTTTTCGACCGGACTGGTCCGACGGACCAAGTCCAGTGGACAATCCGGTCGTGTGTGGGCTTCATCGGACCTTCAGCGGACTTTTCCAGTCGAAAATCTGACGGACTTTAGATTTGGAACATGCTTCAAATCTTTACGTCATAACTCTGCCGGACCCAGAAATCCGCTCGTCTGTATAATAGTCTGACGGACAAAAAACAACGCTAGGGCAGCTATTGGCTACTGGCTATCAACTTCCTTATTTTAGTCCGGTGTGTGTCATCACGTACGAATCCGTCGGACTTTGGTGTGATCGTGTGCAGGCAAGTCAGTTCGTTAAAAAGTCAGTCGGAAGGCCATCAAAAGTCAGTCGAAAGTCCGCCGGAAAGTCTGTCGGACTAGTCCGGTCGAAAAGTCCGCCCGTGTGTACACCGCATAAGGGGTTTTATTACTGCACGAGTGGAAGGGACTCATGCTACGAAAATAATTTTACTGTTAGGGGTCCCCACAACTTGGGAAATTTTATCAAGGGGTCACGGCACTAGCAAGGTTGAGAACCACTGTTTTAAAACAACTTTTGTATAATGGCGCATGGACTTTAGTTTGGGTGTGAATTTCACATCTCATTTTCATTATTATTCGTTTTTCTGGTCATTGCACAGTGTACATTGGTTTGTATACATATGTATTTCCATGCTTTGTGCACATAATTTCACTTTTTACTTATTCCATGCAACACTGTACCCAAATGAAATTTATATCTCTTTTTTCAAATAGAGCTTTCTTTTGGTGGTATTTGATAATTACTATTTTTTTTAATCTATTATTTATATTGTTATTTAAATTTATCTATAAATAAAAAATGACCGAAAATGTAAAAAAAATAAAAAAATAAAAAAAAATTCTATGTTCTGTTATAAAACATATCCAATACATTCAAATTTCTTCATTAATTTACACCAAAATGTATTCTGCTACATGTCGCAAGTGCTAGCAGTGATTCGCGACACTAGTATGTTCTGACCATGATCAAGATACTGATCCCTACAGACACCATACTAGTAATGGCAGTTATAGTGTGACTGTGATAGTGTGGCGGGCAATCTGGCACTAACTGACACAGGCTGGTGACACTAATACAGTGACCAGTGATAATACTGTACCCTGTACCATACCTCCCTTGGAGTGGGAACGAGGGACACCTATTAGCAAAAGTATGTAGGCATAGGACACACCCCCTGCCACGCCCCCCTTAACCACCTCAATACTGGGCATTTTCGCCCCCTTCCTGCCCAAGCCATTTTTCAGCTTTCAGCGCTGTCGCACTTTGAATGACAATTGCGAGGTCATACAACACTGTACCCAGATGAAATTGTTATCATTTTTTCCCCACAAATAGAGCTTTATTTTGGTGGTATTTGATCACCTCTGCGGTTTTTATTTTTTGCGCTATAAACAAAAGAAGAGTGACAAGTTTTAAAAAAAAACACAATCATTTTTACCTTTTGCAATAATAAATATCCAATTTTTTTTTCTTTAAAACAAATTTTTTCTCAGTTTAGGCCGATATGTATTCTTGTACATATTTTTGGTTAAAAAAAATCGCAATAAGTGTATATACATTGGTTTGCGCAAAAGTTATAGCGTCTACAAAATAGGGGATAGTTTTATAACATTTTTATTTTTTTTTTATTTTTTTACTAGTAATGGCGGCGATCTGCGATTTTTATCGTGACTGCGATATTGCGGCGGACACATCGGACACTTTTGGCACATATTTGGGACCATTCACATTTATACAGCGATCCGTGCTATAAAAATGCATTGATTACTGCATAAATGTGACAGGCAGTGAAGGGGTTAACACTAGGTGGTGATCGAGGGGTTAACTGTGTTGCTAGGGAGTGATTCTAACTGTAGGGGGCGGGGACTCACTAGGGGAGGAGACCGATCGGTGTTCCGCTGTACTGGGAACATACCATCGGTCTCCTCTCCTCTGACAGGACCGTGGATCTGTGTGTTTACACACACAGATCCACGGTCCTGCTGTGTTACCGGTAATCGCAGGTGCCCGGCGGACATCGCGGCCGCCGGGCACGCGCACCGGGTGCCTAGTGACAAGGCGGGCGCGCCCCCTGGTGGCCTAGGAAAGCGAGGACGTCATATGACGCCCACCCGCAACGAGAGCTGCGCCAGCCTGGCCGTCAATTGACGGCCGGCGGTCGGCAGGCGGTTAAAGGAGAATTATGCAAAAAAGGATTAGTTAAACCCACAAGCGCTTTTTATTTTACCACTACTATTCCTTTAAATTGGCTTTTGAAATTTACAAATTTACAAATGCAGCAATTTAGAAGTTGGATGAAAGGTTTATTACTAGGAAAATACTTTTTGAAAGATAAATAATGCATTTTATATATAACTATATAGATCAGACCAAGATAAGGAGGATAAAGGGACAGAGGGACTTTGTTCCAAATCAGGGACAGTCTCTCGAAATCAGGGACAGTTGGGAGCAGTGGCGGTGCGTCCATAAGGATGCATGGGTGCCGCCCCCTCTGCATTGCATAAATATATCTATGGCCGCCGATGACACCCCCCTATTCAGGCGCCTGGCCCCTTTTCGGGCGCATGAATTCATGCGGTGGGGGGTGTTTTTGAAGAACCTGATTAGAGCCATAGGCGTCAAAAAAAGGTGGCCTGCGAGCGCCATGCTGAAACAACAGGCCTATTAGGTGTACAATCATAGCAGAAGACAAGTCACTGGAGCAACACCTGGAAGAGACCAGTCCAGCAGCTCACTGGATGTGAGATATGAAGAATCAAATGTAAGCAAACTGGACCAATGTAAGTTTTAAAAAAGAATGTTAACTCTTAATGATACAGCATATAAATAGATTTTACACTTTGTTGTGTTAACTTGGTATGGAAAAATACCTGAAGGAAATCCAGGTCCACCGCTCTCCATGAAAGGCACGCGCTCAAATATGGCTCCTTTCTGACTCTTCTCCAGGTCTCCCCCATTCATGATGAGATCTACGATCTTGCTCACCCATGTGGTCCCTGCAAATATTAAACATATTAAGGGGTCCACTTCTAAAAAAAAATTGCATGGCCATCCATTTATCAAATCTGCATGTACTGTACACTAAAGCTGCACGATTCTGGATAAAATGAGAATTACGTTTTTTGTTTTTTTTTTGCTTAGAATAAAGATCACGATTCCCTCCCTAACATCATCTTTCACATTATACAAAAAATTGGACTAACTTTACTGTTTAAAAAAAAAAAAAATTTTAAAAAATTGTTAGAGTGTATCTTTTCCCCAAAAAATGCACTTGCAAGACCACTGCGCAAATACAGTGTGACATAAAATATTGACGACCGCCATTTTATTCTCTAGGGTCTCTGCTATAAATATATATATATATAGAGTGTTTGGGGGTTCACAATAATTATCTAGCACAGTGGTTCTCAACTCCTATCCTCAGGACCCACTAACAGGCCAGATTTTAGGTATTACCTTGAGGAGATGCAGACTAGAATTCTGCAATCACTGAGCAGCAAATGATATCACCTGTGATGTATTTCAGTTATCTTGCAAACCTGACCTGTTGGTGGGTCCTGAGGACAGGAGTTCAGAACCACCGATCAGCAAAAAATACTGATTGAACTTGTAAGCAACAAGTGTCAGAAAAAGGGTTGGTATTTAAAATGTTAAACTGACATTTGCAGACCGAAGTTCATCCCTTTGATCTAAAATAACCAAATGATACATTGTTTCTTTTTATCTCTCAGCGCTGAGCAATGTTGTGATAAACTTTGCCGGCTGCTCTTTTTTTTTTTTTTTTTGACAGCTGTGAGTGAGCAGAGAACGGCTCTGCACTTGTTATATGAATACTGGCAATGCTGGATCAAGATCGTGAGGGGGGTTGAATCAAGATCGCGATCATGCAGCTCTACTGTATACTCATCCTGTGCAAACTGGGCAAAAAAGTTCATTGGGCTTAGTTCTTCTATTTCGGGCAGTAGTAAAATACCACATTATGGCCACTAGATGGAGCTGAGAAGCATAGGAAATACATACATCATTGTAACAAGAGATACAATGTAACAATTCTGTTTGTACATTTATTTGCTAGCGATCTAGTGGCCATCTAGATCTAGATCCAGCTTTTGACCATAATGTGGTATTTTACTACTGCCAATAATAATAGAACATTTGTTCAGAAATGAAAGTAGCTTAACGATCGTTCACTAAAAGTGAAGTGACCAGTTTGCACTAAAAGTAAAATACTGAATTGCCCCAGACGACGTCATCCTATGACGAAACGCGCGTCGGGTGGACAGGACGTGCTGACGTCATCGCGTTTGACCCTCTGAGCGAACGGGCGTTCGCAAGCTGGCCGGCTACCTATGCTATTTTTACTCCTACGTCTGTAAGTGTATTTTTTTATCCTTTTTATTAAACATTTATATCAGTATTACACCATGGGAAGTTCCCTCTTTTCTGTTTCTGGGTGACACCTGGTATACATTCGAGAGTCTCTGCAACATCTTACCAGTGGTTTACCGGTCGCTTTGTGTTCCTGTGTTTGACGCCCCCTGAGCTGTTTGCCCCCCGGATCTCCTAGGACAAAGGCCCTGGCTGGGTGTTTAGCCGCAAGCTATTGTCGCTTGCCTTCTGGGAAGCGTGTATTTCTTATGGTGTTCAGCACTTATTGGTGACGGAAGATTGCACATATATGTCACATCATCTCAGTTGTTCGTTTAACTAACAAATGTTAATTTGGACATTATTTGACCTTTATTAAGTCTCACACTCACTTTTAGAACTTTTTCATCATATATTTGGGACTTTTATTTATATAATTATTCATTTTGTGTTGTTATCATTTTTTGTCACATTTGTGTATATATGTTCAATTCTAATTTAGCACTGGTTCATCACTGGTGGTTTCACTGTTAGCGCAGCTATCTCTTCTTTTTTCTTTTTGATGCTATATGTGTGTATCTCATATATTAGTTGCTGCTTTACATTCACTTTTAGTTTTAAATATTCCTGTTAGGAGCACGGTATTCCCCCTTCTTCCATCATAAAATACTGAATTATGGCCAATTGATGGACCTAGATCACTAAAAGAATTTAGCAAATGAATGTAACCAACAGAATTGTTGCATGATTTACTAAAACTGGAGAGTGCAAAATCTGGTGCCGCTCTGCAAAGAAACCAATCAGCTTCCAGGTTTGTTTGTCAAAGCTTCATTGAACAAGCTGAAGTTAGAAGCTGATTGGCTACCGTGCACAGCTACACCAGATTTTGTACTCTCCAGTTTTAGTAAATCAACCCCATTGCATCTCGCTACAAAGCGGTATGTATTTCCTATGCTCCTCAGCACCATCTAGTGGCCGTGATACAATATTTTCCTACTGCCCAGAATAATTTTTCCCCAATTTGCACAGGATGAATATACCTACAGATTCACTGGAGGAATGGCTATGACATTGTTTAAAAATAAATAGACCCCATATGTGTATACATTTACCACAATGCTGGTAGACCAGAGCTGGAATATTATTTAAAGTGTAAGTTCATGTTTGCACCTTTTGTCTCTTAAATATATCACATTTCTATCTATTTTTCAAAGGTGGCCTGGTACGGACGCACTATTGATTTCTGTCCTCACCGGATTTTGGATAGGTGGCTATCAGCAGGTCATCTTCTCGGGCCTGGAATTTCACAACGTTGTCCCAGTTGGCTGCAAAAGGACCGAGGATGGGCATCCCATTCACCCATATGAGTGGGGGGCGTTTAATTGACTCCAACTCTTCTGGGGAAACGTTGGGAAGAACCATTGTGTGCTGCGCCATTTACTTGTCCAATAAAACACCTTGAAAGTCACCGTCAGATGTCGTCAATACCTAGAAAGTTTAAAAGGGAACGATAATTTAAAAAAAAAAATTCTTGAGATATATAAGAATGATATAGGCTTAATGCAAACAATTTTGTCAATGTATGTTCATTTTCTAAATTGCTTGTTTTGATATAAAACTCTATATGTACATGGGGACAGCCAGAGGCGTGACTAGAGCCTTCAGGCCTGGGTGCGAGAAACCATTAAGGGCCTCCTGACCCCCAGCCGGGGCCCTTCCCTCCGAGCCCAGTGGCAGAACACCAGGGCCCAGTCCTAAGTGCGACCTTTGCAACCCTGGTATTTCCACCACTGGTGTCAGTAGTTTTTTTTCTTTTTTTTTACAATATTATTCTTTAGTATTTTATTTACAATTTTTAAGAAGCCCCATTGGGGAGCTTTGGTGAGATATCTGGGGTCTAAACAGACCTCTGATATTTCACCTTTGAGACAGAGACAGGAGATTGAGGACACAGCCCTCCATCTCTATCTCTGTAGGCTCAGCTGTACAGAATAAAGGGACAGGAACAGGTCCACACAGAGCTTCCCGTCAATTCATAAACTGAAGCATAGTAAACACAGTTTACTACACTTTGGTTATGAATGAACAAAATCAGCGATTGGTACCAACTGGTAATTTTAGACAAGGAAGGGACCGGTAAATGACATATGTACCGGCCCCTTCTCCACTCTCTATCCTGACAGAAGAGGGGAGGGGGGAGCGCTGCGGGGGAGGAGGGGGGCAGGAGAAAGTACAGGAGGGACCGTAGTAGAGCATGAGGATTGGAGAAGAGCGGGGGGGGGGGGGAGCACAGGGACTGGAGAAAAGAGGGGGGGGGCGGGAGAGGGCTGGGGACTGGATAGATGCAGGGGGGTGGGGTGGTGGAGAGCATGGGAACCGGAGAACAGTTAAGAGGGGACCAGGGAAGAGCACGGAGACTGGAGAAAGCGGGGGGGGGGGAGAGAGAGCACCTGGACTGGAGAAGAGGGGGGGAGACCACAGGGACTGGAGAAGAGGGGGGGAGCGCACAGGGACTCGAGAAGAGAGTGGGAGGAAAGCACAGGGACTGGAGAAGAAAGGGGGGAGAGCACAGGGAGACTGGAGAAGAGAGGGGGGGAGAGCGCACAGGGACTAGAAAAGAGGGGGGAGAGCGCACAGGGATTGGAGAAGAGAGGGGGGTAGAGCGCACAGGGACTGGAGAAGAGAGTGGGGGGAGAGCACAGGGACTGGAGAAGAGAGGGGGGGAGCGCACAAGGACTGGAGAAGAGGGGGGGAGCACAGGGACTGGAGAAGAGAGGGGGGAGCGCACAGGGACTGGAGAAGAGGGGGGGAGAGCACAGGGACTGGAGAAGAGAGGGGGGAGCGCACAGGGACTGGAGAAGAGGGGGGGAGAGCACAAGGACTGGAGAAGAGAGGGAGAGAAAGAGCACAGGGACCGGAGAAGAGGGGGGGAGCGCACAGGGACTGGAGAAGAGAGTGGGAGGAGAGAACAGGGACTGGAGAAGAGGGGGGGAGAGTGCATAGGGACTGGAGAAGAAAGGGGGGGAGAGCACAGGGAGACTGGAGAAGAGAGGGGGGAGAGTGCACAGGGACTAGAAAAGAGGGGGGAGAGCGCACAGGGATTGGAGAAGAGAGGGGGGTAGAGTGCACAGGGACTGGAGAAGAGAGTGGGGGGAGAGCACAGGGACTGGAGAAGAGAGGGGGGGAGCGCACAGGGACTGGAGAAGAGGGGGGGAGCACAGGGACTGGAGAAGAGAGGGGGGAGCGCACAGGGACTGGAGAAGAGGGGGGGGGAGCACAGGGACTGGAGAAGAGAGGGGGGAACGCACAGGGACTGGAGAAGAGGGGGGGAGAGCACAGGGACTGGAGAAGAGGGGGGGGGAGAGCACAGGGACTGGAGAAGAGAGTGGGGGAGAGCACAGGGACTAGAGAAGAGAGTGGGGGAGAGCACAGGGACTGGAGAAGAGAGGGGGTGGGGGAGCGCACAGGGACTGGAGAAGAGAGGAGAGGGCCGGGGACTGGATAGGTGCTTGTGGGTGGGGTGGTGGAGAGCATGGGGACCAGAGAGCAGTTAAGAGGGGACCAAGGAAGGGACTGGAGAAGAGAGGGGGGAGAGAGCACAGAAACTGGAGAAGGGGGGGGGGGGGGGAGCACAGGGACTGGAGAAGAGAGAGGGGGGGGAGGGCCAGGGACTGGAGAAGAGAAGGGGGGGGGCTGGGGACAGGATAGGTGCAGGGGGTGGGGTGGTGGAGAGCATGGGGACCAGAGAGCAGTTAAGAGGGAACCATGGAAGAGCACGGAGAATGGAGAAGAGCGGAGGGTGGCTTGATGAGGGCACAGAAGTTGCCGTGGAAGATTACAGGGGAACCAGGAGAGAGCAGAGGGGCCACGGGCAGCAGAAGGAATCTGGACAGGAGGGGCAAAATATAGGAACGCTAATGCTCTCTATGTTCCTCCTGCAGCTGCTGAAGGCCGAGGAGGAGAAGCAGGCATTCAGGGGCTGCAGGAGAAATATGGAGAGCATCGATTCTTCTATATGAGTGGGTCTCTGTGCTTTACTATGCAATGCAGGTAGATCATGGCTGATGGGAGGGTCTAGCAGGGTGCTGTACAGAGCTTCCTGAAAACATCCCAGCACCCGGCCTCAGTACTCCTCTCAGGAGCCCTCAGTCCTGATGCAAGCAGTGGCTTGGCTCGTGGGAGGGGTTATGCATATACCAAAATGCCTTGCTGGGTGGATGTCAGTCTGAAGGAGTGGGTGTTCCTGGGCAGGCTACATTTACATGAATGCCACCCTACGTAATACCCAAGTGTGAGGCTGAGCCTCACTGATTGAAAGAAACTGAAATCCAAAAAAATGAAAGGGGCAGGAAAGGGAAGGGACAGCCATGCTGGGAAGAAAAGCAATAAGTGATGTTGAATTTCCTCCTGCCAGGAAATAGGGCTGGCTTTAACTTTCTGCAGCTTCTAATGCACATTGTGAGAACCTCAATGTGTGCAGTGAAATCAGAGTGAGCAATTTCAGTACAGGAGAGGAGCCGGTACAACTGTGCAGGACTGACGAAAAAGCTTGGAGATTCAAAGAGGAACTGCAGTCTGCTCACATAATTTATAATAAAAACATTATTGTCATTCTGAAGCTTCCCTCCAATCACTTTGCAGATTATTTTATATATACTGTGATTCTGTACTTGCCAAATATGCTGCAGAAATCTCCCTCCACTGAGTCTGGCTGCAGCCATTTTAACTGTGGGCAGCTGAAGCTGCTGCCTTTTCACTTCCTGGATTTACACAGACACACAGAGGCACAACTCCAGCTCTGCAGCTCTCATTGGCCCTCTTATGACTCCCCCCCCCCCTTTCCCTTCCTGTCAAACTCTCAAAAGAGTGAGAGAGAGAGAGAGCTGTGAATGATGTCATATATATTTTACTATCCAAAGTCTTATAGATCCATTCCTTAAGCGGAAAAGCCTGAAGACTGACACTTTTTTAATGTATCCCTTGGCTGCTATGTTTTCCCTGCGGTACCTCCATTGTGGACTCCATTAAGGTATGATGCTTTTTCATGTAGATCCATGGAATTGTACTCTGGCCTTTTCCTCTTTTTTCTGACCCATGTCTGTTTAAAGGAGAAATCCTTCGGACATGGAGCAGTTTGGTATGCATTGTTAAATCTATATATATATATATATATATATATATATATATATATAAATATATTAATATATAATACCTTCCCTACATTTTTGTTAGATCACACACTCTGGAGAGCCCCTAGGAATACTGAGTGGTATACCCATTTTTTGCTGCCCCTAGTATGGGACTTGTGTGGATGTCTGGTGACCCACCCGGTACAACAATGTCCTTGGGACATCAGTGGTGTATGTCTGTGATGCAATTGCTGCCCCCAGTCCAGCAGTGAACTTACATGATGATCGTCCTGGGTATGCTTTTTATGCAATCTCTATGCTGTATGTGGTTTATTTTAAGCAACTGATTTAAATTACTGTAATTATTATACTGTTACTCATGAATGTATTTGATCTGTATCGTACAGTGTGATTCCTTCCTGATTATTGCCCCTGATGAAGGGACATTTTGTGTTCTGAAACGCTTAGGTCTGTCTGGACTTCTGTGGGAATTCATCATCATTGTTATCAATTTCTAGTGGTTTGATAATTCATATTTGCATCTATGTATTTTTTTTAAATAAATTACATTGTATTTTTGTATCTCGTTGCCGTTAAAGTCCCAGTTTTTATGGGGGGTATCTCCTTTTTCAAATGAACTGCATTAGGGATGTTGGCAACTCTAAATTGGTACGGTTGGATGTTCTCTTTTTATGGTCTACTATCCAAAGTTAAAACAACAAAGGCAGAAGATTTAATAGATGGAAAGATGAAAAAATGACTGAAGGTCCGCTTTAAGCCTTTGTTCTTGAAGAGCTTCAGGTGCTGCTGGTATACGACACTTCCTGTTGTGATGGATATCATGCCCCCTGTCGGTGCCATGGTTCCTACCTCTTTCATACCTCCCAACATTTAGAGATGGGAATGAGGGACACCTATCAGCAAAAGTATGCAGGAGTAGGACACACCCCTTGCCATGCCCCCTTAAAGGAGAATTGTAAAAAAAAAAAAAAAAGATTGGTTAAACCCACAAGTGCTTTTTTACCACTGCAATTCCTTTATATTGGCTTTTGGAATTTACAAATGCAGCAATTTAGAAATAAGATGAAATGTTTATCGCTTGGAAACACTTTTTGATAGATAAAAAGTGCATTTTATATAAAACTATATAGATCAGACCAAAATGAGGAGGGACAGAGGGACATTGCTCTAAATCAGGGACAGTCCCTCGAAATCAGGGACAGTTGGGAGCTATGCTCTTTACAGAATGAAATATGTAGCCCAACAATACTGTCCTCCTGCTCTGAAAAAGCTAGCTGCCAGGCTTTCTATTCCAGCTAGGATAACAATTCTAGCTTTTTGCTGCCCTTCAATTACTGCATCAAAATTCTGAGTCTGTGAGGTATGGAAGCCATAGGCAACCAGGCAGCATAGGCATGCGCACAGGGTGCTGGGCAGATTCCCCCTGCTGCTTGGCTGCAGAGAAATGGACTGGGGAATCTCTGTCCCCAGTCCCTTTCTTTATCTCAAAAGTGAAACATCAGGGGCCTGTTTAGACCCCTGATATTTCACCAAAGCCCCCAATGGGGCCCCTAAAAAGATTGTAAAAAACAATAATAAAAATGAAATGTAATGAAAAAATAAACTACTGACATAGTCCACTGCTCTACCGATGCTGTACATTGCCCTTCTGCCCTATATATTTCTACACACACACTTTAAGTGTGTTAGAGCTTTGGGGTGCACACCCTAATGCAATAGTCTGCGCACACCTATGCCAGGCAGCTAGCATTTTCAGAAGAAGGATGCAATGGCACCATGATAGATGTCTACTAAAGAGAGATGCTAACCACATTCGCTCGTGTACGACCAGTACAGACGGGTGTGTACAGAAATAAAATAATCAATGCATCGCTGGAAATTTGAAAGGCGTGTAAAAGTGTACTACAGGTCAAAATCTGTATTTACTGAACAGACAAGATTTAGGATTATAGTGATCTATTATATTCACATACCTCCCAACATTTTGAGATGGGAATGAGGGACACCTACTAACAAATGTATGTAGGCATAGGACACGCCCCCTGCCACACTCCCTTAAAGAAGAATTAACTGGGAAAAAAAAGGTTAATTAAATCCACAAGGACTTTTTTTTACCACTACTATTCCTTTATATTGCCTTTTAAAATGCGCAAATGCAGCAATTTAGAGATGAAAGGTTTAGCGCTGGGAAACACTTTTTGAAAGATAAAAGGTGCATTTTATACACAAATATATAGATCAGACCAAAATGAGGGACAAATGAGGAGGAATGAGGGACAGAGGGACATTGTTCCAAATCAGGGACAGTCCCTCAAATTCAGGGACAGTTGGGAGCTATGTATATTTCTGGACTTTGTTCCTGTAATTATCATTTTGATCATAGTGCCCAGCCAACACCCAGCTCCTGGCATTATGCCATGACTGGCTGTCACCTTTGTAACCAATGACCGAATGTGCTTGGGTTCGACCCACAGGTGATTTGGTGAACTCATCATTAAATGTGGTAAAGTGCAAACTTTATTGCAAACACCATTGAAGGCAATGGGAGCTGAATATTGAAAATCAGTTCTAGCCATTTTCAAAGTTAATAGGCAAGAGATAGTCAAACAAAGGGCATGGGGAGCTGGCCACTGGCAGGGAGGAAATTTTCATGAAATATCATTCAGCAGCAAGCAAATCTTTAATGAGGCTTAAAGTGAAACACAGTTCCTTTAAATAACATGCTGAGGGGGTGCCTTAAACCTGCCTGTGAAGGGGTGTACCTGTAGGATATACTAAAGCAACTCTGATATTATAAAAGAAAAAAGCATGCACACATCCTCCCTCCCCTATTGAACCACACCAGGTCAGATATCCCCAACACTGCGAGTGTACCATGAATATCCCCTGGCACAGGCACCATGTACCCATGTTGATGTGTTGATGGGGACAAGGGCCCCATCCCCACAACCCTGGACCGTTTTGCGGTGGTCTGCAGGGGAAGAGGGGACTTATCTAAAAGCCATCTTTAGTTCTGATCTCGGTTATGCTCCTGTTTGCATACAAAGCAGCTAGGGGATCCTGGGTGAGAATAATGGGAAAAAAGAGAAAAAAATGGCCTTTAAAATATAAGGCTGAGGGGTCATTGTCAGCATTCCAATAACAAGGAATGCCAAAAGAAATGTAAGAGCGCAATCAGGGCAGGTAAAATAGACCACAAGAGGCACATAGCAGAGAAGAGTAAAAAAAAAACTCCCAAACATTTTTAAAAATACATTAATAGTAAGAAAGCAAGGCTAGAGCATATTGGTCCCACAAAAGGTGACCAGGGGGAGTTGGTTACAAATGACAAGGAGAAGGCAACTGTACTAAATGCATTTTTCTCCTCAGGTTTTACAAAGGAAAAGGAGGGGTATAGTCACCAAACCTGTATCATTAGTAACACATCACAGAATGTACCCTTGTGGCTTACATAAGCCATTGTCCAAATAAGACTTGAAAAACTTCACGCAAATCAATCACCAGGACCTGATGGCTTACACCCAAGAGTCCTCAAAGAACTTAGTAAGGTTATAGCCTGACAGTTTTCCCAAATTTTTGTGGACAGCTTACTGGTTGACCACATATGGTTATAGACCTATATGGTCAATAATGTCAGCAAAAAAAGTAAACAAAACCAAAATATAGCTTAGGTTCTCCCTAAAATGCATTCCAGACCCAAATCCAAGTATGCGGACTGGCTGGCCAGAAAAGGAAGGGTAAGTGAGCATCCCCCCCTCCTTACCTTGAGCCATACAAGGCCAGATGTCCTCAACATTAGGAGGGTGTCTTGACGGCCTCTTGGCAAGGCACCATGTCCCAATGATAATGTGTCTATTGGAATAAGGTCCTCATCCCCACAACCCTGGCCTGGTGGGGGGTCTTTTGGGGGGATTGATCTAAAAGCCCCCTCTAGAATAGCTATCTAGCTTCCCTCTACATGAATGAGTAGGAGGTACATTGTACCCCTGATTACTCATTCACAAAATAAACAAATGAAACAGTATAAAAATATAACAGTAGTATAGTAGTAATAGTATAAAAACAGTATAAAAAAGACTCACAATGTAAATCCATCATAAGTCACATCGTCCAGCAATGCAGGTCCAGCATCAATCAAGATGAACGCAAACCCTGACGACACAAACACCATGACCTCTTTTACTGGACACTCGCCACAACTGACAGCTCCCTGGCCAGCATTTGAATGTAAATCAGGGGTTTGGGATGCTGAGGGACATCATTGACTAAAAATGATCAATGACTAAACCTGGGATAAATTATAGCAAAAAGGGTCTGTTTAACTGTTAGGTGTTCTATCTTGATTTTGTCACACTGACACTTTCCCAAAGCACTCTGACCCCTGATAAAGTTATGTAGGAAGCGAAACATGTCGGAGGCACATTGCATAACTCATTTTCTAGGTAGCACTATGCAGGAATAATATTTTAGATGAATGGTACAGTACAGGAATGAGAGAAGTAGGAAATAAGAAATGGAAGAGCAGCAAAGGACCAATATAAAACACATGGAGAGGAAAGGGATACAAAGCATAATAAAAGGGTCTTTGGCAACTAAACTGTAGATATCTGAAATGAGGTTAATAAAAATGCAGCGCTATCACTTTAGTAATGAGTAGGAATGAGGAAGCCTAGCACACACTACCACCTTGTAGGTGTAAAAAATGTGCCGGCATAACAACGCACTATATAAAATCAGTCCATATGCTTAAATCCATAAATATGATACTATGACCTCTACTTTCAGCCTCAAATCCAATTGCTGTACAAATCTTGCAGACTTCACCTCCATAACATGTCCCTTTTTAACCGTTATGTCTCGCCTTGTCTATTAACTCCCTACTCATTGGCCTACCTCTCCGCAGGCTATCTCCACTTCAGTCCATCATGTATGCTGCCAGACTCATCCACCTTACCAACCACTCAGTGTCCACCACCCCTCTCTGCCAAACCCTCCACTGGCTTCCCATTTCCTAATGTATAAAATTCAAAACACTAACAATAATATACAAAGCTATTTACAACTCTGCCCCGATCTACATCACCAATCTTATCTCCGAGTTATTATTATTATACAGGATATCACCCAAATCGTCCTCTCCGCTCTTCCCAAGACCTCCTGCTTTCCAGCTTCTTTGTCTTCTCCTCCCATGCTCGTCTCCAGGACTTCCCCAGGGCCTCTCCCATTCTCTGGAACTCACTACCCCAATCTGTCCAGCTATCTCCTACTCTGTCCACTTTCAGGCAATCGCTGAAGACTCAGGGAAGCATATCCTGCCCTCAGCTAATAACCAAATCTTCTATTTCTCTTATCAGTTCATCCCTCACAATTACCTTTTATTCCATCAGCCTCTAAATATTAGATTGCAATTTCACAGGAGCAATTTTTAAATCGCATTTGAAAAACCGTTGCGCAAATAACGTGTGACATAAAAAATTGCAACACCCATCCTTTTATTCTATAGGGCCTCTGCTAAAATATATACAGTATCTCACAAAAGTGAGTGCACCCCTCACATTTTTGTGAATATTTTATTACATCTTTTCATGTGACAACACTGAAGAAATGACACTTTGCTACAATGTAAAGTAGTGAGTGTACAGTGTAAATTTGCTGTCCCCTCAAAATAACTCAACACACAGCCATTAATGTCTAAACTGCTGGCAACAAAAGTGAGTACGCCCCTAAGTGAAAATGTCCAAATTGGGCCCAAAGTGTCAATATTTTGTGTGGCCACCATTTTTTTCCAGCGCTGCCTTAACCCTCTTGGGCATGGAGTTCACCAGAGCTTCACAGTTTGCCACTGGAGTCCTCTTCCACTCCTCCATGACGACATCACGGAGCTGGTGGATGTTAGAGACCTTACGCTCCTCCACCTTCTGTTTGAGGATGCCCCACAGATGATCAATAGGGTTTAGGTCTGGAGACATGCTTGGCCAGTCCATCACCTTTACCCTCAGCTTCTTTAGCAAGGCAGTGGTCATCTTGGAGGTGTATTTGGGGTCGTTATCATGTTGGAATACTGCCCTGCGGCCCAGTCTCCGAAGAGAGGGGATCACGCTCGCTTCAGTATGTCACAGTACATGTTGGCATTCATGGTTCCCTCAATGAACTGTAGCTCCCCAGTGCCGGCAGCACTCATGCATCCCCAGACCATGACACTCCCACCACCATGCTTGACTGTAGACAAGACACACTTGTCTTTGTACTCCTCACCTGGTTGCCGCCACACACGCTTGACACCATCTCCAAATCCAAACAAGTTTATCTTGATCTCATCAGACCACAGGACATGGTTCCAGTAATCCAATCCATATATATATATATTTGGGGGTTCTAAGTAATTTTCCAGTAGATTTTTAAATGTAGGAGCAAATTGGCCCGGATACGAAGTGGTTAATGTAGAAGTTTGCTGGGTCCATGTAGGGTTAACTTCTCATAACTTCTTAACCCGCCCCGTGTCACCATAACATGGTCCTCTAAATATAAATGGATTACGGTACAATCCACAGACCACAGCAGATTAGCAGTCCCAGCCTTGATGATAGACTTACCTTCCAGGGGTCTGATCAGTGGGACAGAAGAGTGACACTCGGAGAGTGGCAGGTCACCTTTGCTCAGGTTTGCAGGCAGAGTGCAATTGGTGAGCCAACAGTAGCACCAGAGACTGACACGCAGAGGGCGGGTGGTGTACACAGATTATATCTCAACCCATTCACTCTGCCAGGCCCTACCTAGAACACAAGACACTTTATATGCCTAGTAAAAAATCTATTGACGTCTTAACATTTGATGCAGAGTGAAAATGTTTCGCCTCATTAAATAATATTCTGTTTATTCTGCCTGCAGCATTTAAATGTATCTAGTTAAGAGCCCTTCCATTACTGTTAAAAAAAATTAAAATAATAAATAAATAAAATAAAAAAAGAACAGATCCAAAGAACAATTGGAACAGGTTATCTTATAATCTAATTGTACAGGTTATCAGATGTGGTTTAGTGATCACAAACACAAAACAGAAGTTATAATAATATCCCAAAAATACTTTAAAAGTTGAATTCCAGGCAGATATACCATATAAAAATCATCACAGCTCTGTTATTATGAATACAGGTATCAGCAAACTTTTCCATATTTAAAAAAAAACATTAAGATAGCAATTTGCCAAGTGAAAAGTATATGTTCTGCGTGAATGGAGCACAAACAACGGTTGTTACTAGGCTATTTCCGGTGCTGTTTCAATGTCTCTTATTGATTTAACCACTTAAGGACCGGAAGATTTTCCCCCTTAATGACCAGCCCATTTTTTTGCCATATGGCACTGCGTCGCTTTAACTGACAATTGCACGGTCGTTGCGACGCTGTACCCAAACAAAATTGACGTCCCCCACAAATAGAGCTTTCTTTTGGTGGTATTTGATCACATCTGCGGTTTTTATTTTTTGCGCTATAAACAAAAAAAAGAGCGACAATTTTGAAAAAAAAAAAAATTTTAACTTTTTGCTATAATAAATTTCCCAAATTTTGTAAAAAAATAAAAACTAAAAAAAATAAAAATTTCTACATCAGTTTAGGCCAATATGTATTCTTCTACATATTTTTGGTAAACAAAATCGCAATAAGCGTATATTGATTGGTTTGCGCAAAAGTTATAGCGTCTACAAAATAGGGGATAGTTTTTTGGCATTTTTATTTTTTATTTATTTTTTACTAGTAATGGCGGTGATCGGCGATTTTAAGAGGGATTGCTACATTGTGGCGGACAGATCGGACACTTTTGACATTTTTTTTTTGGGACCGTTGACATTTATACAGCGATCAGAGCTAAAAATAGCCACTGATTACTGTATAAATGTCACTGGCAGGGAAGGGGTTAACACTAGGGGGCGATCAAGGGGTTAAGTGTGTTCCCTGGGAGTGTTTCTGACTGTATGGGGGCTGGGCTGACTGGAGGAGGAGAAAGATCACTGTTCCTAATAACTAGGAACAGCAGATCTCTCTCTAACTCCCCTGTTTGTTTACATTGGCAGATCCCCGCTCTGGCTCCCATTCCCGCGATAGCGGGTGGCCGGGTCCCCCGCCATACAGCACGTGCCCCATTAAAGGAACCGACATACAACAACGGTGACTTGTGGGAACGTGCCCACCTGCCGCCATATAACGACGGCGGCTGGTCGGCAAGTGGTTAAAATGGAAATTACCACATTTGGCCACTAATGGTCCTAACCAGTGGCAGCTGGCTGGTGCTCCATTTTTTTAGGGGGGCAAACAAACCACCCACCCCGCCCGCTTGCCCACCAGCCAGCCTGCCCGCCAGCCCGCCAGCCCTTCCCCCATCCAGGTCGCGGGCAGCTTCCCTGGCTTCTCCTCCCCGGCCAATCCGGTCGCTTCTCCTCCCGGCCAATACGGTCTTGGGACCCGCTTCCTGTCCTGATTGGCCGGGAGGAGAAGCAGGAAGACAATAGCGTATGTTGATTTGCTAATGCCGCAAGTGGGACTGCGCCCCAAGCCCAACCTTTTTGAAGCCAATTAGAGCCTCAGGCTCTAATCATGTGCTTCAAAAAAAAAAAAAGAAACCTTGTAGAAATCTATGTGTCCAAATCGCTGGCAGAGTAAATCCAATCTGATATACAGTAAGTCCACTGGTCCTTATAAATGACTCTTAGCATTCCTTCATAGTTATAATGGTAAAACGAAAGCTCCAGCTGCAAAATGAAAAATCTTTTTGTTCTCTATGAAGAGGGTGTCGCAGAACTCTCTCTCTCTACCCCATCAATCTCAGTCTCTACCCAATCAAACGGTCCGAGGTATGTGGTAGAGGGGTGTTGGAGAGTTTTTATAATGCTCATCAGATATTCTCTAATGCCAACTATCCTTAATAAATCCATATTTCCCTATGGAAAGGTTTCAGAATCTGACAACCAGTATATTCTTTAACAGAATGAAATTATGGTTAGTTAGAGATCAAATATGGAATATATCTTGTGCATTTTAATCTTAGAAGATCTACTGTGTTTTATTAGCTGTCTGGACCTTCTAGCATAGGCATGTTTTTGTGTCTAACTTATTGGTATGTTCTGGATTTGCGATTTTAGGATTTTGAAATTTGAATTTTTCCAAAGTTACGAATTTATTCGAAATAACGAATTTCAATCACCCGAAACACGAAAAAAAAAAAAAATGAATGAAACGAAAACTAACAAATTTTGCAGCAGAGCCTGGCCTTGTCCACCTGGCTGCTCTCCTATTTCTTCGTCCATCTGCTGTGGATGGGGTAAGTGCGGACCCGGTGGCGGGGGGGGGGTTTGTTTGCTGCCCACCCCCCCCAAAAAAAAAGATGGAGCACCAGCCGCCACTGGACAAGTGCTGTCCCCTGACTCCAACACGTTTCACCACTATACATGGAATCTTCAGGAGATGATTTCTTTTTTGGGATCATTCACAAAGCTAAGGATAAGAATACAGATTTTCAAAAAAAAGTGACAGTTATTTTCAGTTAAATCCATTGAGATTAGAAAATTATAGCCACATGGCTAAAATAAAGACACTTATTCTTGTGTTAAAGATTTGTGAATTGAGCCCTTTGGTGTACTGTATAAAAGCAACAGCAAAATGTCTTTTTCTGGCGGCACACTAACTACACTATGCACATTATTCCCTGAAGAAGCTTCATAGGGTGGCTGGATTTTCTGGGTCTGTGAGATATGGAAGCCATAAGCCATCAGGCAACAGACCGGTATATAAAATCAAATAATCAAATTATGCACGGCAGGAAATTTGGAAGGCATGTATAAATGTACTACAGGTAAAGGCTACTATAATAACTGATAACTCTGTGAAAATAAAAGATTTATAATGCCAGTGTTCCAATAAATTTATATTTCTGAACTTTGCTCATGTAATTGCCATTTGGATCACAGTGCCAAGCTCACACCCAGCGCCTGGCATTGCCCTGTGTCACATTGTATGCAGATAAATACAGTAGGCGAGGAGTCCTATGGAGCTCATTGTGGTGTGTTAACCACTTCAGCCCCCGAAAGATTTACCCCCCTTCCTGACCAGGCCATTTTTTGCGATACGGCACTGCGTTACTTTAACTGACAATTGCGCGGTTGTGCGACACAGTACCCAAATTCATTTGATGTCCTTCTTTTCCCACAAATAGAGCTTTGTTTTGCGGAATTCTCTGTAAACCCCAGAGATGGTTGTGCATGAAAATCCCAGTAGATCAGCAGTTTTTGAAATCCTCAGACCAGCCCTCCTGGCACCAACAACCATGCCACGTTCAAAGTCCCTTAAATCCCCTTTCTTCCCCATTCTGATGCTCGGTTTGAACTCTAGCAAGTCGTCTTCACCATGTCTAGATGCCTAAATGCATCGAGTTGCTGCCTTGTGATTGGCTGATCAGCAATTTGTCTTACCAAGCAATTGAACAGGTGTACCTAATAAAGTGGCCGGTGAGTGTATATAAAAAAAGAATTCTACTTTAAAGCGGTAGTAAACCGTTGAGTGATTTTTAATTTTTTTTTTTGTGACCTGAATGGTAAAGGCATAATGTGCTAGTATGCTTTGCATACTAGCACATTATGTGAAACTTACGTGAAAACGAAGCATTCCAGCTGCAAGCCGCTTCCATATTCACCCATCTTTCTGCCGGGTCCACAGACTCCGGCTGTGTGACTGGTTGGAGACACGATGATGTCACTCCCGCGCGGCCGTTCCTTCAGAGCGCATGCGCCGGGGACGTCATTGGCTGCATATACAGTAAATATCTCCTAAATGGTGCACGTTTAGGAGATATTTACAGTACCTACAGGTAAGCTTTATTATCTGCTTGTCATTATACTGCAGGCAGGTTGGCACAGGAGCGCGAATCACCGTAGGTGTACGTCGGTCGCTTTAAGAGCAATAGAGTGGGCGTGCGCGTGTCCACCGGCCACCCGCGATCACTCCTCAGGAGAGCCAAAATGGGGATCTGTCAATGTAAACAGACAGATCCCCGTTCTGACAGGGGAGTAGAGAGAGATCTGCTGTTCCTAGTGATCAGGAACAGTGATCTTTCTCCTCCTCTAGTCAGTCCCCTCCCCCCCCACAGTTAGAAACACCTCCCTGGGAACAGTTAATCCCTTGATCGCCCCCTAGTGTTAACCCCTTCCTTGCCAGTGACATTTATACAGTAATCAGTGGCTATTTTTAGCTCTGATCACTGTGTAAATGTCACTGGTCCCAAAATAGTGTCAAAAGTGTCCGATCTGTCTGCCACAATGTCGCAGTCATGAAAAATATCGCAGATCGCTGCCATTACTAGTAAAAAAAAAAAAAAATTATAATAAAAATGCCATAAATCTATCCCCTATTTAGTAGACGCTATAACTTTTGCGCAAAGCAATCAATATACGCTTATTGTGATTTCTTTTTTTTTTTACCAAAAATATGTAGAAGAATACATATTGACCTAAACTGAGGAAAAAATTTGTTTTTTTATATAATTTTTTGGGGATATTTATTATAGCAAAAAGTAAAAAATATTGTTTTTTTTTAAATTGTCTGTCTTTTTTTGTTTATAACGCAAAAAATAAAAAACGCAGAGATGATCAAATACCACCAAAAGAAACCTCTATTTGTGGGAAAAATAGGATGTCCATTGTTGTGTCCAAATCACTAGTAAAAAAAAATAATAATAATGCCATTAATCTATCCCCTATTTTGTTATTTTGTAGACGCTATAACTTTTGCGCAAACCAATCAATATACGCTTATTGCGATTTTTCACCAAAAATATGTAGAAGAATACATATTGGCCTAAACTGATGAAGAAATTTGTTTTTAGTTTTTTTTTTTTGGATATATATTATAGCAAAAAGTAAAAAATATTGTTTTTTTTTTTTTTCAACATTTTCACTCTTTTTTTGTTTATAGCTCAAAAAATAAAAACTGCAGAGGTGATCAAATACCACCAAAAGAAAGCTCTGTTTTTGGGCAAAAAAATAAATAAATCTTGTTTGGGTACAGCGTCACACGACCGCACAATTGTCGGTTAAAGCGTCGCAGTGCCGTATTGCAAAAAATGGCCTGGTCATTAAGGGGGCAAATCCTTCCAGTCCTTAAAGGCGTTGTAAACACTCGAGGTTTGCATTCTATGCATTAAAGTGGAGTTCCACCCAAAAGTGGAACTTCCGCTTTTCGGAATCCTCCCCCCCTCCGGTGTCACATTTGGCACCTTTCAGGGGGTAGGGGGGAGCAGATACCTGTCTAATCCAGGTATTTGCTCCCACTTCCGGGCATAGATAGCCGCAGTATTCGCGGATATCTATGCCATATCCAGGGCCTCCCCCCGCCCGCTGTCTTCTGGGAGACACACAGGTCCCAGAAGGCAGCAGGAACCAGTGGGATCGCGCACCGTGACTCGCGCATGCGCAGTAGGGAACCAGGCTGTGAAGCCGCAAGGCTTCACTTCCTGATTCCCTTACCGAAGATGGCGGCGCCTCCACCCGGAGTCGTGGGACAAATCAGCTTCAGGTGCCGACATCGTTGGCGCCCTGGACAGTTAAGTGTCCATGTTTTAAAAGTCAGCAGCTCCGCTTTAAGGTGAAAAACCTTCTGTAGTGCTGCAGCACCCCCGTTTTACTTACCTGAACGCTGTCATCCTCCGTCCGGGAACGAGCACATCATCTATAGCTGGTGTCTTGTGTCCTGATTGGATAGATTAATAGCAGCGCAGCCATTGGCTCCCGCTGCTGTCAATCAAATCCAATGACGCAGCGCCAGGGGGGGGGGCGGTCAGAGATGGGCGTTTACTCCCACTTTAACCACTTACGGACCGCCCGCCGTCATTTTACGTTGCTACATTGAGGAGGAATATCGTTGTTATGGCAGCAGCTAGCTACTGTAACCCTGGTATCCTCTTCTTCAGCGGTCGGTCCGCTTCAAGATAAAAGTGGTCTCTGCGGTGTATTCGCCGCAAGATCACTTTTATAGGCGGCGGGAGAGGGGCCCCTCCCTCCCGCCGCTCTCCGGTGCCCTCCGCCGCTGACTGGAGCCGTCGCTAGCGGCGGAGGCGATCGGATCCTCTCCCTAGCCTGACATGGAGAAGAGTGAGGGGATGATGGGCCCCATCTGTCTCTATATCATTGCAGGGCGGAAGCGACGACAAAACGTCACTTACAATGCTCTTAAAGGGACATTTATTTATTTGTTTATTTTTTATAAAAAACCACAACATTTCTGCTCATAAAAATTGTGACTCTTGTGCTGAAATTGATATCCGTTGACTTCCATGCTCCCCCTCAAGGGTCCCCACTCAACAGCTCCTCATACCCCTGCAGGGGCAATAAGCATGTACCACCAGAAGATGAAGGGCTTCCCAGAGCCAATGCAGGCGTCCACACGTGTCTCCTCTGTGACCCAGCTCCAAGCAGTGGATGGTACACCACCTTCTTGCATCACGTCCTCATAGGAAAAAACAGGGCTCCCATAGTGTAGTAGTTTCTATAAAAGGACTTTATTAAAAAAGCAACCAATAAAAACAATCATGACTCCCCATCCAGGGGCAACCAAAAAGCTCACACTGAACGTGGGATAAAAAGCTTGGAAAGAGGGAGCTATGGATGGAGCACAACAGCCGAACGGCGTGCGCCTCAGCTGCGTTCCAAGCTCGCTCTAACTTCCGGGTGTGATGTAAGTGCGTAGCTCCGCCTTACGCGTTTCATCATCGACGTTGTCAAAGACAGGAAGCACTTGAACAACATATAATGACCAGAAAACTGAATGATGGAAACAAAATTCAGCGCCTCAGATGACGTCCGTATGACGAAACGCATAAGGTGGGACATACTTTATATCCAAAAGTGCTGAGGAACCTGTAACCACATAGAGAGGCTGTTGCGAGCTGCTTGACACCAGAAGGAATTCTTACCCTGGGGGACTTCTCCATCTGGATTCAGCTTTTACGCCTGTTAACCTTGCAGGGGTTAGGTGCTCTGGTGAGTGCAACAACAAGAGGGGCATGCGGTTGGAAGAGGGGAGCACTGAAGAGTCACGCTTTATTTGTGTGTGCACAGTCCACCATTCACAGATTGCTATTTGAATCATTTTTCTGGGACTCTGTCACCATATATTGAGTTACTTAACAATGGACATTTGATTGATTGTTTTTGGGACTTTCTTTATATATACAGTCACGTGTATATATATCTTATACTTTTTCATTTTTTAATTTTTAATTTTATTTTTGAATTTGTCTTTTTATGTTATTTTAGTTTTTACTTGCACTTTATATTGTTTGCATATTCACAGAGTCATACGTGATTGCAGACACATTCACATATCCCTATTCACATTTTTTATACATTCAGGAATTCATTTTTTCACTGTTCACAGTCTTATTTTCTCTGATGTTTTATAACACACCACTTGGTTTTTTAGTGTTATAATTTGGGCTGTATATACATTAAGCTTATACATCATTTAGTCAGAGGTTCTCTCACTAATAATATATATATATTTTTTATTTTCACGAACAGCGCCAATTCCCCTTTCTGTATCATTTTATTATCCTGGTGGTGTTCTTCACAGGGGGGGGCTGCAGTTCCTTTTTTTTTCTAAGCGCGGAAAATTTGTTCTTAATAGGAATAAAAGTGACCCAATTTTTTTTTTAAAAGAACAGTGTAAAAATCAAAAATAAAAGGTAAAGTAAAGAAGAAAAAACATTTTTTTTTTAAACGCGCCCCGTCCCGCCAAGCTCGCGTGCAGAAGCGAACCATACATATGAGGTATCGCCGTGATCGTTAGAGCAAGAGCAATAATTCTAGCCCTAGAACTTCTCTGTAACTCAAAACATGTAACCTGTAGAATTTTTTAAAACATCGCCTATGGAAATTTTTAGGGGTAAAAGTTTGTCGCCATTCCACGAGTGGGCGCAACTTTGAAGCGTGACATGTTGGGTATCATTTTACTCGGCGTAACATTATCTTTCACAATATAAAAAAAAATTTGGCTAACTTTACTGTTGTCTTATTTTTTTAATTCAAAAATGTGAATTTTTACCAAAAACAGTGCGCTTGTAAGACCGCTGCACAAATATGGTGTGACAAAAAGTATTGCAATGACCACCATTTTATTCTCTAGGGTGTTAGAATATATATATATATATATATGTATATATATATATATATATATATATATATATATATATATATATATATATATATATATATAATGTTTAGAGGTTCTAAGTAATTTTCTAGCAAAAAAACATTTTTTAACTGGTAAACACCAAATCTCAGAAAGAGGCTCGGTCCTTAAAGCGGAGTTCTGCTTAAAAAAAAAAAAAAATAAATAAAAGTCAGCAGCTACAAATATTGTAGCTGCTGACTTTTAATAATTGGACACTTACCTGTCCCAGGGTCCTGTGGGGGATTGAAGCCTCGCTCATCTTCCCCTCCGCTCGGCAGTGCCGACATTGTAACTGTGGGGGCCCGGCTGTGGCTTCACAGCTGGGCACCCAATGCGCATTCGCGAGCCGCCCACCGTGACTGGCCGTGCAATCATCTGGGACCTGTCACATGTCCCAGATGATTGCCTAGAGGGAGGGGGGAGAGCTGATCTCCCGTCCTGCGCCAAGGGAAGTGACGTCAGCAGTCTAGGCGCCGAAGGAGGCAGATTATGAGGGACCCCCTAGCAACAGGCATTAAAGAGGTGAGTAAAAAAAAAAAATTTTCTCAAATGTTTTTTTTTTTAATTTTTCTTGTCATGTCATGTCATGTAGCTTGCTAGCTGATATAAAAATGTTGGTGGTGCCCAAAATACTATTATTCAAAAAAGGGAAATGGCACTGATAATAACTACGTAAATATAACCCGATCAGGACTAATCATGAAATGTAATAATCAGCAATAGAAAACAGTATGTGTGTGCAACAAAAATCCCTATGTGATAATGCATGAATAATATAATGAATAATAAAAGACCAACATAAAGCAAAAAAAAAAAAATATATATATATATATATATATATATATATATATATATATATATATATATATATATATATATATATATGTATATATATATATATATATATGTATATATATATATATATATATATATATATATATATATATATATGTATGTATATATATATATATATATATGTATATATATATATATGTATATATATATATATGTATATATATATATATATATATATATATATATATGTATATATATATATATGTATATATATATATATATATATATATATATATATATATATATATATATATATATATATGTATATATATATATATATCAACACCATAAAATTAGCAACCGTTCAAGCAGATTGAATAAACCGTATGTGAAACATATAAAGCGATGGAGATATGTGTCTAATCCACAAATTAAAAGGAGCTGTGCGGCAAAAAGGAATTTCAGAACTTTCTGCCACCACAGTCAAAGCACACAAAGATAAATGAACACACTTAGTCCATTTAAAAAATTATCTAAAAAAAATGATTAAAAAAAAGTCTCTTAACCACTTCAGCCCCGGAGGATTTTACCCCCTTCCTGACCAGAGCACTTTTTGCGATTCGGCACTATGTCGCTTCAACTGACAATTGCGCGGCTGTGCGACGTTGTACCCAGACAAATTTGACATCCTTTTTCCCCCCACAAATAGAGCTTTCTTTTGGTGGTATTTGATCGCCTCTGAGGTTTTTATTTTTTGCGCTATAAACAAAAAAAAGTGAGAATTTTGAAGAAAACGTAATATTTTTTACTTTTTGCATAAAAGCTAAGTTAAGTGATGCGCTAATATTAACCAATTAATATCACACTGTGTGTTATACGTGCAAAATAAAATACAAATATGTGAATAAATTATGTATATGAACCTCTACGTAAAAACTTAATAGATAAATAATATATTCCAAACCCACACACAAGGTTCCCTTAATTTTGGAGAAACGGGACCTCTTTCAAATTTATATCACAAACCCGTGCTCCTGTGCATGTAAAAAGTAAATTTTTTACTTTTTGCTATAATCAATATCCCCCAAAAATATATATATATAAATTTTCTTTTTCCTCAGTTTAGGCCGATATGTATTCTTCTACATATTTTTGGTAAAAAAAATCGCAATAAGCGTATATTGATTGGTTTGAGCAAAATTTATAGCGTCTACAAAATTGGGGATAGATTTACGGCATTATTATTATTTTTTTTTTTTTTTATTAGTAATGGCAGCGATCTGAGATTTTTATCAGGACTGTGACATTATGGCGGACACGTGGGACATTTTTGACACTATTTTGGGACCATTGTCATTTATACAGCCATCAGTGCTATAAAAATGCATTGATTACTGTGTAAATGACACTGGCAGTGAAGGGGTTAACCACTAGGGGGCAGTGAAGGGGTTAATTGTGTCCTAGGGAGTGACTCTAACTGTGGGGGGGGAATGGGCTACCACTGACATGACAGCGATCACTGCTCCCAATGACAGAGAGCAGCGATCTCTGTCCTGTCACTAGGCAGTACAGGGAAATGCCTTGTTTACAAAAGCATCTCCCCGTTCTACCTCTCCGTGACATGATCACGGGCACCCAGCGGACATTGAGTGCGCGGGACCCGCAGGCATGGTCACGGAGACCGCGGTGGGCCCGCACCCGCGACACCGATTCTTAAAGGGGACGTACCTGTACGGCCTTTTGCCTGCCAGCGCCATTCTGCCGACGTAAAACGGCGTGCTCTGGTCGGTTAATAATAAAAGTTCATATTCCCAGTGACGTGATTATTTTCAAGTGATGCGATTTATCTCGACTTTTGTGCAACAAACAATAAAGTGACTTGTGCAGGTTTTCAAGTGATGCGTCTTTATCTCAGCTGCTGTGCAACAAAACAAAGTGACTTCTCGTGCTCCCCCTTAGGTGTATGCACTCACCAGAAGCCCTCACCCCTGCAGGGGTAAAGAGCATGTAGTTTATACAATCTTGAATCCTGATAACCCTGGGGCCAATTC